>NC_060172.1:35584723-35591569 GCF_021292245.1 Micropterus dolomieu
TGGAAGGAGAGAGAGGGGAGGGAGGCAGCCTACACAATATACACACAGAGGTACAGACAGTAAAGGTGATGTTGCTATAGACTAAATGAAAAATGGTACAGATATTTATAGTAGTGTTAATGATAATAATCGTAATGTTAATGATTATAATAACAATAATAATAATAGGACTAGTAACAATAGTTGTTGTAGCAGAGGGTGTCGAGCAGGAACACGGGGGCAGCAGGTGACCCGCAACCACAGATCCAGACTCCACAGCTCCAGAGCCAGAAACACCTGCAGGAAGTGATAGGAGGAGAGAGGAGAGGGACGAGAAAACACAAGACTACCGGAAAGGGGAGAAGTTGAGTTAGTAGTAGTGGTGGTGGTGGCCCATAGATAAGATGCTTGGTGTGGGAGATCCAGGTTCAACCCAGGTTCAATTCCCACTGAGAGACATCCACCATTGTGTCCCTGAGCAAGACACTTAACCCATCGTTACTCCAGAGGCGTGCGACCTCTGACATATAGAGCAATTGTAAGTCGCTTTGGATAAAAGCCTCAGCTAAATGAGTAAATGTAAATGTAGTAACATGCAATAATGGGATGAGGTTGCATACAGAGGGAGAGAAAGTAGAGGGGAGAGAGGAGCTCTAAAGACTAAAACTAAGTTACTGAAAAGGTCCTGTTACTAAAACATACTAAAACATTACATTATATACTAAAGACATTTTGAAAGCTTGAACATTACCTTTGTCTCTTTTGTCCTAGATTGAATGTGCCCCTCTGACAAAACAACTGGCCCCCTCAATAAAATTGGTCTAGAACCACCACTGCCCTACATTCAGCAGCGGCTGCTTCCGTGTTATTGCCATAATAATTTTTTGCGTTGTAAAGACTATATTCATAGATACTTTGTGAATAATCAGATCGTACTGGGTACCTGTGCTATTGGAGAAGGCAGATCACATGCAGCGTCCTCCATAACAGAGCAAGTCTAGTGGTTTGGTTGTCTACCATCTCAAAATAACAACAGATGCAGGCAACAGTAGGCTAGGCAGCAAGCAAGATGGATATTTTATTTAGTTATCATGCCTTCATGTAAATTGTAAAAAAAAAGTAAAATAATTGTATTTAACAGAAATGGCTAAATTAGAGATAGGCTAATCAACAAGCAAGGCAAAGTGCATACCCTAGAAATAGGCTGTTTCTAACTGATACATAGCAGATGAAACACTTATCTATTATTCCAAAAAACAAGATCTCTGGCGCCCATACACTAAATAATATTAATACACAAAGTAACTTGTACTTTGTTTAGTTTATTAACCAAGTACTTTTATACTTTAACTTGAGTGGTTTGTCAAATGGTAATTTTTATTTTAGTGATTCTTTATGGAAGTAATTGTACTTTTACTTCAGTAAAGATTTTCAGACCTCGGCAGCTCCAGTACCAGTGCTAGTGAACATGACAGACAGCAGAAATCAGGCCAAATAGCAAAACAGACTCAAAGTTAAAAAATTAAAAATAGAGCCGCAAGCGGCGATTTGCGGGCTCAAACCTTTTTTGGTGCAGATGTGAGCTTGTACACTGAAGTTATAACAACGTCCTGTTTCATGGCGAAAATGTACGTTGGGTACGTCTGCACATGATACACGTACCACAGAAACTTTGTACACGTAGGTGATACTCTGTCTGGGGGCTGCTTTGTAAGGGGCACTAGCAAGCCATTTTGCCACGCCCATGCGCAAAACCCATAAAATACGAAATTTTTTGCCCCGCCTGAATTATGAGCAAAGTTTGGTGAGTTTTCAAGCACGTTTCGACCTCCAAGAAAAAAGAAAGACAAAAACGAATGCCTTCAGTTCCAGTTGGGACCCTACACATTCCGTGCTCGTGCAATAGACAGAGTAATGGGGATATTGTCAAGCGGTGGAGAGAGCCCTGTAAGCAGGGTTGTTGAGGAGGGGGGTCATGGGAGTTTGACCATTCCAAAGCACATATAGATTACATGTGCTTTGGGGACTTGGAGAAGGCTTCAACCCTGTCCCCTGAGGAATCCTGTGGGTGGTACTGTGGGAGTATGTGGTACCAGGGACCAAAATGAGAGGTGCGTCTCTATTCTCAGCACAAGTCAAACATGTTTTCAGTGGGTGTTGGCTTCATCAGACTATGTCCTTCAGCACACACTGGGGCAATTTGCAGACCAGGTTGGCAATTTGTGTGGAGTTTGAAGCGGGTGGGTACCTCCAAGTCTGAGGCCATGGTTCTTTGTCGGAAAACTGTGGACTGCTCTTACCAGGTTGGATCTTCTGGAAATCTTCCGGGCACGTCCAACTGGTGGAAGATCTCCCCCAGTAGGAGCTGGAAAGTGTTGCTGGAGAGAGGGATGTCCTGGAGGCTTTACCCTGCTTAACCCGTTGCCACCATAACCTAAAAGTATAGATTTTTCTCTAAAAATCCTCTTGAGTAAGAGTGAAAAGCCACAAGGCCCTTAGTAGAAAAGGATTATTATTTTGGCACAGGCGTGTCTCCATCTCAAAAAAGACAATGTTCCCTTACACCTCCTCATGAAAACTAATGACAGTGTTTTGGATTAGGTATTGAAATGACATGCAATACAGCTCTTCACTTTGTTTTCTGTGTTGTCATTTAATGTGGATGTCACAATGAAAAACAATTCAGTTATTAAGGACAAAAAGCTACGTAGTTCTTTTAACATGTTATCCCATTTAATAATAAATCAAAAAGAAAGGCCTATAACAAGTGGTATTGTACTTCACTTTATTTTTTGTGTGATTTGTTTATTTTAGGCATTTTAAGAGATTAGTGCAATACAGTTGGTGGTTCTGAAGTATTTGGATGCAGTGTACATAATGTGTAAGGGTAGACAATGGAGGACTCGAGGCTGTGAAAAGATGACACTGTCAGTCTGTGTAGTAGGGAGAACATGGCTTCAAGTCAGAGTTATATGGGAGGGGTTTTTGTTTTTGAGGATTATGGCCCAGGAAAATACGTTGTGGAGGTGGTGTGTAGTCTCTGTCTTTAAGGCTCTCACTCTTGGGTAGGTAACCTTTTCAGTTGCAGCGTTTCGTAAAGTTTCCTGATGCCCATAATAACATCCTGAAGCATAACTTTGACAGTGGTTCTCTGTTCTCTGACCTCAGTGGGACTCAGGTGCGTCTCTGGAGTGAGGACGGGCTGGAGGCTGAGGTGGTGGGTCTGGACTGCAATGGCTTCCTTCAAGTGCACAGCAAGGAGCAGGGCGTGGTCTCAGTGGAGCCTGATGGAAACTCTTTCGACATGTTGAGGAACCTAGTGGTCATCAAGCAGCGTTAGGACCAAACTCTCTTTCAGCTTATTCATGTTATTTAGTCGGAAAAATGTAACTATAAAAACTACAATAATGTACTAGGTTTTCTAATTGATCAATACATTGTTAAATATGTTACTGGTTTAAAGTGGGAGTATTGGGTAGCTTCTCCTTATGTTAACATGACCTACATTTAAATTAGTTAGGGTTGTTGGAAAACCTGCAGATTTGGGACCACCCATTCAAACCATTATCTAATAACTTGTACTACTTTCATGATTATCATTGCAGCCTTTTCTGTGCAAAATAAAAATTTCCCCAGAAATATGATTTTTATTTATTTAAACTAACCATCTCCTTTTAATTTACCTGGTCCCAGCAGTCTACACAAAACTTTGGAGTTGTGTATTGGGAGTGTCCTGAAATTTCTGTATGAAGACCTGCTTAAAAGTATTGCTGGAGACTGGAGGGAAGAATGGAAAGAAGTCGTCACCACTAGTGATGTCTCCTAGTATCTAATATTAAATAAAAATTAAAATAAATTAAAGAGAAAAAATATATTTTAAACACCACAGGAAGGTAATAATGCAACAAATATTTGGATTAGTTTTAAGGTTTTGGGCATACATTTTAAAGCCATCACAGTGACTGAGCTAGACTGATGTTAAGGCATGTTTGTTCATATGAATCCAGTATTATAGATTATTATAGTTGCTGGATAAATTATTCACTATTCAAATGATTCATTATATGAAACAAAAGAAATAATTATACAGTTTGTTCCCTTTAGGTCAGTTCTTAGTAAAAGCTCATTTGGCAGCAGATATAGCAGGAGCCAGTCCTTGTTTTCCGTTGTAAAGGTGGTTATACATGTTACTTTATTGTTCTGCTATGTTGTTTTTACATTTGAGATTTGTGTCATTTTGATGAACATAAGAAGCCACGATACAGTTCAACAGATAAAATGGACACAACATTTGTTTGGTGTTTGTATTTGTTTTTCTACAAAATTACATGTCTTCTACAGTCATCAGAAGAGGTTTTGCCTAATTGGCAGCATACAGTAGATCTACTCTACTGATCCACACATCCTCCTTATGAAGCAGGACAGATATATGAGAGGATCTTTATTGTAAATATGAAGCTACTGTCAACAGCTGGTTAACTAAGCACAAAGACAAGAAACGGGGAACAAAAGCTTATGTTACAGGCAAATCACAGTTTATTGCAACTGTTGGATAACGTACAAAATGGGAATAAAACAATAAAAGAAAAAAATGCAGATGCATTCACATCATGAACTGCCAGGCAATCAGATGTGTTAGAATTAAACAGTTTATCCAGGATATCTAAACTACTTTTTTTGAAGGTCAAACTGAAAATGAGTGCAAAAGAAATGTTAAAAATCCCACATTGCACAGGACAACTGTGTGCACACAACTACAGTATGTACTGTTTGCGCATGCTGAAGCACGACTCTGCTTTGTCTTATTGTCAACATGATACCAATTCCAACACCCATCAGGTTCAGCTTCAAGGGGCTGCTAGCTTACATTATGCTAAAACCTCGGTAGGCTGCCTACTCAATTGCACCTTAATTTGAGTGTGTTAATTATAAGTGATTTATGTTGTGCAATAAATATATTGAATAAATAGTGCATACAAAAACTATGCATTTGTGTGTTAAATAAAATGGGATTGGGAAGAGCTTCCTAAAGGGTTGTCTCTGCTCATGCTGTGGCTGAACCTTATCATATACACTGAGTTATACTACAGCAGGTCTAGCAAAGGGGTTGCAAAGCTGTTCTGTTTCCCCCAAAAATTATATGGCTCTTTCATTTTAGACCTAGACTGCCGGGGGACTTCCCATGATGCACTGAGCTCCTCTCTCCTCTTCTTTCTCTCCCTCTGTATGCAACCTCATCCCATTATTGCATGTTACTAACACAACTTCTCCCCTTTCCGGTAGTCTTGTGCTTTCTCGTCCCTCTCCTCTCTCCTCCTATCACTTCCTGCAGGTGTTTCTGGCTCTGGAGCTGTGGAGTCTGGATCTGTGGCTGCGGGTCACCTGCTGCCCCCGTGTTCCTGCTCGACACCCTCTGCTACAACTCTTGTTACTAGTCCTATTGTTATTATTGTTATTATAATCATTAACATTACGATTGTTATCATTAACACTACTATAAATATCTGTACCATTTTTCATTTAGTGTGTATATTGTGTAGGCTGCCTCCTTCCATCCCTCTCACTTTCTCTCTGTTCCTCTCTTGCCCTCTCTCTCTCCCTCTCTCTCTCTCTCTCTCTCCTTCACCCCAACCGGTCGAGGCAGATGGCCGCCCACCCTGAGCCACGGTTCTTCTCGAGGTTTCTGCCTCTTAAAAGGAAGTTTTTCCTTGCCTCTGTCGCCTAGTGCTGCTCTTGGTGGGAACTGTTGGGCTTCTGTAAATAGCATCATAGAGTACGGTCTAGACCTGCTCTTTTATGAAAAGCGCTGTGAGATAACTGTTGTTGTGATTTGAATTGAATTCATTTTCAATAATAGATCATTATTTGAGAGATTTTTTAATTGATTGATGCTTAGCATCACTATGAAACATTTTTATTAAAAACTTCCTTTCACCATACAACATGCTGATACTCAAATTTCATTACAGAGGTGTTTTCCAAATGAAGCCTGATGTTTTCTGATCCAGAATGCGATCGTCACTCTCTTACTCATTTGACAAGTTATTTCCATGTATGTCAATAAAAATGTTGTACAATTCTTCTTACAAATACAATACAAATCTTGAGTCTTTGAGTTCAAAATGAGGTTCAAATCATAATGTTTAGGCCCCAGGTTTGGGTTGAATAATAATAATAATAATAACAATAAAAAGAAAAGTTAATAAAATACTAGAAAATCTGTATTGCATATTCTATAGAACATGTTCAGGTTAATCTTTTATACAGTCCTGCTCACCATTATTGGCACCCCTTCATTTCTTGCATAACTTCTACTATATCTTCAGAAATAAATAGAAATGTACCAAATTTATATCATCAGGATCTTTTAATTGGAGGTTCAACGTAATTTAACAAAGAAAATTGTTTTTTCAGCTTACATATTGTTATTTCAAAGAAGAAACAGAATGGGACCCCTCTTTAATATTTGGTTGCACACCCGTTGGCAGTGATGACAGCCTCCCATCATTTCTTGTTGCCATCTACAGTGGGTACGGAAAGTATTCAGACCCCTTTAAATTTTTCACTCTTTGTTTCATTGCAGCCATTTTCCAAAAATCAAAAAAGTTCATTTTATTTCTCAGTAATGTACACTCAGCACCCCATCTTGACAGAAAAAAACAGAAATGTAGAAATTTTTGCAAATTTATTAAAAAAGAAAAACTGAAATATCACATGGTCATAAGTATTCAGACCCTTTGCCGTGACACTCATATTTAACTCAGGTGCTGTCTATTTCTTCTGATCATCCTTGAGATGGTTCTACACCTTCATTTGAGTCCAGCTGTGTTTGATTATACTGATTGGACTTGATTAGGAAAGCCACAC
>NC_060172.1:35591669-35592762 GCF_021292245.1 Micropterus dolomieu
CTGTTCTTGAATGGCCCAGCCAGAGCCCTGACTTAAACCCAATTGAGCATCTCTGGAGAGAATGAAAATGGCTGTCCACCAACGTTTACCATCCAACCTGACAGAACTGGAGAGGATCTGCAAGGAGGAATGGCAGAGGATACCCAAATCCAGATGTGAAAAACTTGTTGCATCTTTCCCAAAACGACTCATGGCTGTATTAGATCAAAAGGGTGCTTCTACTAAATACTGAGCAAAGGGTCTGAATACTTATGACCATGTGATATTTCAGTTTTTCTTTTTTAATAAATTTGCAAAGATTTCTACATTTCTGTTTTTTTCTGTCAAGATGGAGTGCTGAGTGTACATTACTGAGAAATAAAATGAACTTTTTTGATTTTTGGAAAATGGCTGCAATGAAACAAAGAGTGAAAAATTTAAAGGGGTCTGAATACTTTCCGTACCCACTGTATAAGCTTGCACTTCTCAGTTGGTATTTTCACACACTCTTTTTTTGCAAATTGTTCAAGCTCTTGATTTCAGCTCATACCAAAGACGATCAGATTGAGATCAGGACTCATTCTATATGTTAGCCTAAATGAATCCACCCCTCCCAGTCATATTAATACTCACATTCCTCGAGGCACAGGCCGAGGAGGTGGAGTTGCAGCGATCTTCGACTCTAGTCTACTAATCAGATCTAAACCTAAACTAAATTATAACTAATTTGAAAGCCTTGTTTTTAGTCTTTCACACCCAAGTTGGAAATCACTGCAACCAATTCTTTTTGTTATAGTGTACCGAGCACCTGGTCCGTACTCTGAATTCTTATCTGAATTTGCAGAGTTTTTGTCAACTTTAGTCCTTAAAACGGACAAAGTTATTATTGTAGGGGATTTTAATATTCATGTGGATGTTGAGAATGACAGCTTCAGTACTGCGTTTATCTCTGTTAGATTCCATTGGCTTCTCTCAGAGTGTTCATGAACCGACTCACTGTTTTAACCACACCCTCGACCTTGTTCTGGTATATGGTATTGAAATTGAACATTTAGTGGTGTTCCCACAGAATCCCTCTTTATCCGACCACTGTTTGATAACTTTTGAGTTTGTA
>NC_060172.1:35592862-35604291 GCF_021292245.1 Micropterus dolomieu
TCATGTGGATGTTGAGAATGACAGCTTCAGTACTGCGTTTATCTCTGTTAGATTCCATTGGCTTCTCTCAGAGTGTTCATGAACCGACTCACTGTTTTAACCACACCCTCGACCTTGTTCTGGTATATGGTATTGAAATTGAACATTTAGTGGTGTTCCCACAGAATCCCTCTTTATCCGACCACTGTTTGATAACTTTTGAGTTTGTATTGCTGAACTACTCGCCATTGGGCAAACATTTCTATACAAGATGTCTGTCTGATAGTGCTGTAGCTAAATTTAAGGATGCGATTCCATCAGCTCTAAATTCATTATCAAGTCACAAAGTAACGGAGGACTCCTATTCTAATTTCAGTCCCTCCCAAATTGATCATCTTGTTGATAGTGCTGCATTCGAGAGAAAATAAAAAGATGTACAAAGAAATAAAACAAAAAAGGGGAGAAAAAAACAAAAACAAACAACATTGGACCACATGCCAACAGTGCCAATCAGCCCCCAAGTCCCTTCACAGTAGCTCAACACACCCTTCACCTCGCTTGTAGATGAACAGTTATAGTTGGTATACACCAGCTACAAAAACAAGGTACACAAATCAGAATATCTGATCCATCAACTTCCCCAGTCCTACCACCCCCAGTTTCCCTCCCTCCACGGCGAACTCAAGGGCTGGAATGGTTTCCATCTGCTCAATACTTAGTATGGCCGGTCTCTTCTGTCGTCTCTGCGGTCACCTCTTCCTCCCATTTTGAAGCCCTCGCCAAATCCTCCGCCAACATTTTTGGGTTTGCCATTGAACTCCTTGCCATCAAACCAATCAATAGCAGCTTTAGCAGAGGGTGGGTCATCAAATGACACTCTTGCTTCTCCTTTTGGCCGACCGGTGGCTTTGTCAGAGTAGATGTTGATCATTAGCAGGCCGGTCTTCTTGTTCACCTTGATGATACCAATTTGCTTGAAGAAGTCGCCGACTTCCTGAACGGTGGCATCTTCTCCCAGTCCCTGGACAAAAATGGTGTTGTTGTCAGAGTTGTCCTGCTCACCATCTGGTTCATCCCTTGAGCCGCTGAGAGCCACTGTAATTTTTGTAGCCACCACAGTCACCACCTCCCATACCAGGAGGTCCTCCTCTTACACCACGGTCATAACCAACACGGCCTCAGCCTCTGTAGGCCCCTCCTTCTGAACGGTCTCCTTGGTCACGTCCAAACCGCCCACCCTGACCACCACTTTCACTCCATCTTCCATAGCTGCCACCTCCTTGCCCTTGGCTACCAAAGGAGCTTTGCTGCCCATAGCTGTCTGCTGCTTGGCCCTGGCCAGCATAGGAACTTGGCTGCCCATAAGACTTCGACTTATCGCCATACCCAGATGAGTCCTGACCGTAACTTCTATAGCTCTGCGGGTGAGATTGGCCATAACCGTCTTGTGCTGCGCCTTGCTGTCCATAGCCACTGTAACTCTGTCCCCCATAAGAGCCACAGCCATTTCCTTGACCATAACCCTGTCTGCCCAGCTGACCACTATATGATCCATAGCTTTGTGAGCCACCGTATCCCAAATCAGTGGCCATTTTGTGACGTTATATGTATAGTTTAAAAAACAATGAAGTATGTTTCTTCAGATTAGCTGATAAAAACCCTGGTTGACATCTACGCAGCACCACCATGTTATAATACTGAAACTTGCAAATTTAAGCAAATATTGCGGAAACTTGAGAGGAATTGGCGTTCCACCAAACAGGAAAATTCTCGTTTAATTTCGCAAGATAGTCTTAAAACTTATAGGAAGGCCCTCCGTAATGCCAGAGCAGCGTACTACTCGTCATTAATAGAGGAAAATAGGAACAACCCCAGGTTTCTTTTCAGCACTGTAGCCAGGCTGACAGAGAGTCACAGCTCTATTGAGCCATGTATTCCCATAGCTCTCAGTAGTTACGACTTCATGAGCTTCTTTAATGATAAAATTCTAACTATTAGAAACAAAATTCACCAAGACCGGCTTATCTCTAAACTCAGGAACCTTAGAAACAGCTGTAAAACCAGATATATGTTTAGACTGCTTTGCTTCCCTCAATCTTTACCAACTAACTTCATTAATTTCTTCATCTAAACCATCAACCTGCCTCTTAGACCCCATCCCGACTAGGTTGCTTAAAGAAGTTTTACCCTTAGTCAGCACTTCTATACTAGATATGATCAATCTATCTCTATCAACAGGCTATGTAACACAGTACTTTAAAGTAGCTGTAATTAAACCTCTTCTGAAAAAGCCCAAACTTGATCCAGATGTTTTAGCCAACTATAGACCTATATCTAACCTTCCATTTCTCTCTAAGATCCTGGAGAAAGCAGTCGCTAAACAGCTGTGTGACTTTCTACATAGCAATAGTTTGAGGATTTTCAGTCAGGATTTAGAGTTCATCACAGCACAGAGACAGCACTGGTGAAAATTGCTAACGACCTCCTCATTGCATCAAACAAAGTTCTTGTCTCTGTACTGGTTTTATTAGATCTTAGCGCTACATTTGATACCATTGACCATCAGATCCTATTGCAGAGACTGGAATATTTCATTGGCATTAAAGGAACCGCTCTAAGCTGGTTTAAGTCCCATTTATCAGATCGATTTCAGTTTGTACATGTTAACAATGAATCCTCCATGCACGCCAAAGTTAGTCATGGAGTTCCACAAGGATCTGTGCTCGGACCAATCCTCTTCACGTTATATATGCTTCCTTTAGGCAATATTATCAGGGAACACTCCATAAATGTTCATTGTTCTGCAGATGATACTCAATTATATCTATCGATCAAGCCAGATGAAACTCATCAGTTAGTTATACTTCAAATGTGCCTTCAGGATGTTAAAACCTGGATGACCTGTAATTTTCTAATGTTAAACAGATAAAACTGAAGTTATTGTTCTGGGGCCCAAGCACCTCCGTGATGCATTATCCAAAGATATAGTTTACCTTGATGGCATCACCCTGGCCTCCAGCAACACTGTGAGGAATCTCGGAGTTATCTTTGATCAGGACATGTCGTTTAAGTCTCACTTTAAGCAAATTTCAAGGACCACATGTTTTCACCTATGTAATATTGTAACAATCTGGAACTTCCTGTCTAAAAATGATGCAGAAAAACTAGTCCATGCATTTGTTACTTCTAGGCAGGATTACTGCAATTCCTTATTATCAGGCTGCTTGAAAAAATCCATTAAGACTCTTCAACTGATCCAGAATGCTGCAGCACGGGTTCTGACATGAACCAGGAAAAGAGATCATATTTCTCCTGTCTTAGCTTCTCTGCACTGGCTTCCTGTAAAATCCAGAATAGAATTTAAAATCCTTCTTCTCACCTACAAAGCTCTTAATGGTCATGCACCATCTTATCTTAAAGAGCTCATAGTACCTTACTACCCCACCAGAGCACTGCGCTCCCAGAATGCAGGGTTACTTGTGGTTCCTAGAGTCTCCAAAAGTAGAATGGGAGCCAGAGCGTTCAGCTATCAAGCTCCTCTCCTGTGAAACCAGATTCCAGTTTGGGTTCAGGAGGCAGACACCATCTCCACATTTAAGAGTAGGCTTAAGACTTTCCTCTTTGATAAAGCTTATAGTTAGGGCTGGCTCAGGTGAGACCTAAACCCCTTAGTTATTCTGCTATAGGCCTAGACTGCTGGGGGACTTCCCATGATGCACTGAGCTCCTCTCTCCTCTTCTTTCTCTCCCTCTGTATGCATCCTCATCCCATTAATGCATGTTACTAACTCGACTTCTCCCCTTTCCTATAGTCTTGCGCTTTCTCGTCCCTCTCCTCTCCTCCTATCACTCTGAAGCTGTGGAGTCTGGATCTGTGGTTACGGGTCACCTGCCCCCCGTGTTCCTGCTCAACACCCTCTGCTACAATTATTGTTACTAGTCCTATCATTATTATTATTATCATCATCATTATCATCTTTAACATTATGATTATTATCATTAACACTACTGTAAATATCTGTACCATTATTCATTCACTCTATAGCAACATTACCTTTACTGTCTGTACCTCTGTGTATATATTGTGTAGGCTGCCTCCCTCCCCTTTCCCTCCCCTTTCCCTCCCCCTCTCTCTCCCTCACCCCCAACCGGTCGAGGCAGATGGCCGCCAACCCTGAGCCATGGTTCTGCTCGAGGTTTCTGTCTCTTAAAAGGAAGTTTTTCGCAGACTTCTCTCATCAAATTTTCTCTTCCCTCCACGTCCAGGTAGGTTCTTGACAGTTCCATGCTTGGCAAACTTCTTATTAACATTACACACTGTTGAAACAGGGATACCAAGGTCTTTGGAGATGGCCTTAGACCCTTTGGAGGTCTTGTGTTTGCTAATTATTGCACTTCTGATGTACTCAGACAGCTCCTTTGTCTTCACCGTTGTGACAAAGGAACAGGGGATAACACATGGCTTTTTAAAACACGGAAGTCATCATTCATTGGCTAATTCATGTCACATGGGCACAGACAATTTATCACAGGTGATTCTCATTTGTGATTTACCACAGGTGAGTCACAATGTGTTTCCATACTGATTTACAGCAAAGCGTGCCAATACCAGTGACACAGCAAGCTTTAAGTTTGTCTATTTTTTCCTCCCATTGTTTATTGTTTTAAATTGTTGTTTATCATTTGCTCTTTTGTATCAGTCTATAGAACAGAATTGTTTCACTTGATTCATTTTTTTCAGAAGATATACCACATTATGTACTTAAACTTAATGGGTGCCAATAATGGTGAACAGGACTGTATGATGGACAACATGGGGGAACAAATCCTTACAGCTGTAATGTCCTATTGTATGTTAAGCTGTCCTGCAGGAGTGCACAATGAAGAAGAGAATAAAATGCCCCTGGAGGATTTAGAGTTATGTATGGCCTGAGAGTCTCCTGAGCTTCTATCCTAGGTCACCTCTAATTTGTGATAATGACAGATGTGCCAATATAATGTGGGATCTCTCTGTGGCTCTCAGGGGATGAGCTGGAGCTGGGGCTCTGGCTGTTACAGCTATAAGAAGCTGTACCGTGATAACTGTGGCTGTCTGTTATGTGGTTCAGTGTGGTAAAAGGGGGTGCTTTAATAGAACCGTGTTTGCCCAAGACTTTATGAAAGTTTAAAGACATATATGGAGCTTGGGCTGGAAGTCCCACTCCAACCCCCATACATGTCAACATTCTCCTGTCCTCTGTAGACCTGGGCTGCAGCTCTGAAGCACCTCCGCGCTGCAGGTGGCTATCAACAGGTTGTGGATATCCTGCTGCTGGGTGGCTGTAGGGAGCCTCCATCATACACAGCCTTCTCCGCTGCTCAAGCTCCATTTGCACCGGCTGGACCGAGCCACTCTGCTCACCTTTACCAAGTACCAGACCGCTGAGCAAAGGGCAGGCCAAGGCCCAGTCACCACAAGGTTCCTCAGCCCTTCTTATGTTGTGTTGGACATCCTCACTTAAAGGCTTATTGTCCTTGGTGACATGAGGACCGGGGTTTGGACAAATCTCAGACACCTCGCTGTGGACACGCGTGTAATGTTTGTAGGGATCTTCCTTCAGGCTGCTTGTAGAATGTAGGTTTGTGCTGATGAAACAATCATGGAAGATTTCATCAGGGTACCTACGGTCAGCTGCCAGCACGGGGCCTGAGGAAAACAACATTCAGAAGCTGAATTTACACCAGAACTGCTGCTGAAAGAGAATGGAGGCAGCATCAGGAGCATGCAGTATCCAAGTATTTGTACTTCTGTGGTCTCATGTCAATATCCATATCCATGTTCTTGTCCACCTAAATATGTATAAACTGGTTACACATTATTCTCTACTTGGTGCTTTACATCCACACTGAGTCAGCATTACACATCTGAAAATTAAGCTTTTTGTTACTACTCTCGCAAGTGGACAGAATAACTCTCGCAAGTGTTTTGTTAACTTCAGTGACAAAACAAACAACAACACACTGAAACAAAGGTGCCAACTGCACATCAGAATGGAAATAACATTCATACACCAATGGCACAGCCACCAGCAGCAATTTGGGGTTTAATGTCTTGCCACATGGACACTTTAACATTCAGACTTGGGGAAGCGAGAACCGAACCACTGCCCTTCTGGTTAGCAGACGACCGCTCAACCCCCTGAGCCAGTATATGGCCAATGTGCTTTTCACTGTGTAATCTAAACCCACTGACAATTAAAAGTTGTACAAACGGTGAGTTTTTGTGCATGATAGTGCCCGTGGAATGGCATAGAAAATCGATGATTCTCCACAAAATCTATGTGTTATAACTTCAGTGTACATGCTCACATCTGCACCATATTTGACATGTATAATAACAGTCCAGCCCTGAACACATCTGTATGCCAACATTCACTCAAGTCATAGCATCACCTGCTAGCAACAAGAAGTGACCTTCAACAAAGCAGCCCCCGCACCAGGTTTCCCCTACATTTATGAAATTGGCACATGTATCATGTCCAGACGTACCAAAAAGCCTCTTGAAGCAATGCCCTAAACTCAACAGAAAGTCGGCCATTTTGGATTTAATTCTGTTTCTGGGGATTTACAGACTCTATACTTTAATGAACTCCAGCTAGAGATTTAGTCCGATAGTCTTCAAATTTTTGCTGTGCAGTCTAATCCCATTCAAGATTAAAAGTTGTACAAATGGTGAGTTTTTGTGGAAAGGCTTGCCCATGGCATGATGTCCAAAATCTATGATTCGCCATGAAACACAAAGTTGTTGTAACTTCAGTGTACATGCTCACATCTGCAAGAAACTTTACAATTAATAGACAAAACAAAACAAAAAAAACAACATTAAAGCTGCAAGCAGAGTTGGGCGGGCCCTTGCACCGTGACGCGCATCAGGTTGGGAGACGCACCCTGAATTTTTTTGGGGGGGGGTAAGGATAAGGAAAGAGAGAGAAAATAAAATTAATAATTAAATAAATATAAAATTAAGTAAATACATAAATAAAAGAGGGAGAGGGGAAATAAGCTCAGTTGTTTGTTTCTTCGGCCAAAGTATCAATATATTATAAAAAGGGTTGCCATGTTTTGTAAAATACCTTAAGGGAGCCTCTTAGAGAGAATCTGATCCTCTCAAGCTTGATGCACTACAGCATCTCGTGAATCCATCTGTTGTGGGTGGGTGGGGAAGAGTGCGTCCATTTAAGAAGTATAAGCCTCCTTGCCAGCAAGGAGGTGAATGCCATAATTCGCTGTGCAGCTCTGGAAATGGTGGGGGTCGAGCGAAGTCCAAAGAGGGCGGTAAGGGGATCTGGGTCCAGGTCTACTCCCAAGACCTTACTAAGAGTATCAAATATTGTGGACCAAAACATACTTAATTGTGGACGTGACCAGAACATGTGCATGTAGTCAGTTGGTGACAGTCTACATCTGTTACACGAATCGGAAGATTTTAGCTAGTTTTGCATTTGTAAAATGGACCCTATATAAAATCTTACATTGTAGAAGATTGTGCCTGGCGCATATAGAAGAAGTGTGTACGAGGTCCAGTATGTGACTCCATTGCTCATCCGACATAGTCATCCTGAGGTCCTGGTCCCAGACGGCCCCCAGAGAGTCCAAGCATACTGGATGTATATTAATTAATTAAAAATATAATTATATATAACCGAGGTAAGCCCCCTTCCGTTAGTGTCACATCATGGAGTCTACAGGGCGGTTGGGGAAATGGGGGAATTGATTTTGTACGAAATGCCGAATTAGAAAAAAGTGGAATAGATGGTTATTTGGCAAGCTAAGTTTTACTGACAGGTCCGCAAATGAGGTAAAAATACCGTTAGTGTACAAGTCATTAATGGATTGGAGGCCCCTATGTGACCAAGTCGGAAAAACTGGATCCGAACAGGAGGGTGAGAATAAGTGGTTACAAAAGACAGGCGCTACACCAGATGGGGTGTGTAGACCAAACTGTTTCCTGAATTGATTCCAAATTTTTAAAGTGCTGGTCACAATTGGATTATGTGCAACCGCCTTGACTGAGAGAGGTAACTGGGAGCAAACTTCCGACCAAAGTGAAATGCGGGAAGCGCTTGTTTCCATCAAAGCCCACTGAGGTTGTTCACCTGGTGCCAATTTAGTGTTCCAGAAAAGAAGTTTATTGTATTACCAGCGAAGATTCAGCAGTGCAGGCCACCTTCAGACCTGGGGAGTTGAAGGACCAATCTTTTAATACGTGCACGTCTGTTGCCCTATAGAAATGATTTATCATTTGATCAAGTGTGGAGAAGAAAGATTTATTGATTAATACTGGAATATGTTGAAAAGCATATAAAAATTGTGCTAGCACCACCATTTTTATCAAGTTAAACCGTCCCATTAGAGAGAGAGGAATGGAGGACCATCTGGCCAGGTCTGATTTACAGCGGTCTAGTAATGGGCAAAAATTTATAACAAAAAGCTCAGTGGTCGATTTGGTGATGAGGATCCCCAGATATCTGAAAATGTCCGAAACCTTCTTAAATGGGACTGAGGGAGCCCCTCAGCAGGTGAATTAATGGGGAGGTATTCGCTTTTCCCAAGGTTGAGCTTGTAGCTGGAAAATTTTATAAACTGATCCAGGATGTTTAAGATAATGACAGGATGCCGGATATGAAACGTAAAGCAGAAGGTCGTCTGCGTGCAGGGAAAGCTTGTGTGATAGACTGAACCGAGTGATACCACTAAATCCCTCCTCCTCACGGAGCCAGATGGCCAAGGGCTCTACAGCAATGGCAAATAGCGATGGGGATAGCGGGCAACCTTGTCCGTGCATAAGAGAGTACAAGTCAGATCTCACTCTGTTGACACTGACCGTTGCAACAGGAGAGGCATAGAGGAGCTTGATCCATGAGATAAAGGTGGAACTAAAACAACATTTTTTAAGGACCACTCCACCCTATCAAATGCCTTTTCTGCATCTAAAGAGAGCACTGTTTCTGGTGAGTTAGTCGCAGGGGATAAAATAACATTTAACAACCTCCTAGTATTAGAAAACAAATGCCTACCAGGAATAAAGGCTGTTTGATCAGGGTTAATAAGGGTCAGCACAACCTTCTGGAGACGGCTTGCTTAAAATTTATATTTAAAAGGGATATGGGCCTGTAGCTCCTACAGAGGAGTGGATCCTTGTCCTTTTTGAGCAATAGAGTGATCAAGGCCTCCAACAGAGTGGGTGCCTGATGGTACTCTTCTGAAAGGCATCATTGAATACTCTTACCAAGTAGGGGGCAAGGACAGTGGAGAAGGCTTTGTAGAACTCTGTGGTACAACCATCAGGTCCGGGCGATTTACCACCCTGTAGATTTGATAGCCTCGACCAGTTCAGAGTGGGTTATAGGCCCCCCCATATCGCCAGCGGCCTGCTCATCAACCTGGGGATATACCAGAAGGTCAAGAGGGCTAAAAGTAGTCTGATCTTGTGTGGAGCATTCAGAGGAATACAGTTCTGAGTAGTAAGTGGAAAAAATATTACTGATTTCTGCAGGGTCTGTTGAATGTCGCCCACGGCCGCGCGCACTTAATATGTAAGCAGTTTGCCAACTTTGTCGCCTAGCTTAAAGAAACGGTGCTTAGTTTGCAAGAGTTGTCTCTCAGCCTTGCCTGTTGACAACAGGTCGTGTTGCGATTGATGTTGGAGTCGTTTTTTATAGAGAGAAGGATTAGCAGAATACAGACAATCTAGTTTTCGGATCTCATCTTAAAGTTCTGTCAATGTAGAGCTCAGCGTTTCCTGAGATGTGAGACAAAGGAAATCAGTTGCCCATGGAGATAGGCCTTAAAGGATCAATACCCGGCATGTCATTTATTTTGAGAAAAAAAAAGGATTTTTCTATGGTGAGGAAGTCTACAAATTTGGAGTCGGACAACAGATGTGAGTTAAACCTCCAAAATTTGGAGGGGGGTCTGCCGTGAGGAAAGTTAATGTCTACCAAACTGGGGGCGTGGTCGGATATGACTATACTGTGGTAGTCAAGAGAAATGGTATTTTGCAATAGGTTATTATCAAACAAGAAGAAATCTATTCGTGAGTATGTGTGGTGAACGTGTGAAAAAAAAGCGAAATCTTGCTTGAGGGGTGTGCGGTTCTCCAAGGATCCGCCAGTCCAAGCTGCTCGGCATGAAATTTCAGGACCTTAATCGATTTGGACAGGGGGGCTTGTTTTGTGGAGGATTTGTCAAGCTCTACGTTCTGAACCTGATTGACTCACCTCTGATTATGACATGATGATCACTAAGACCAGGAATGGTGGAAAAGAATTTGGAAACCAAATTGGGGCATATACTGAGGCCAGGACCACAGGAATGTTCGCTAGTTTACCTGGCACAATAACATACCAGCCATTTGGATCAGATATACTGGTATCAAATTCAAAGAGGATGTCCTTATGTATAATGATAGCTGCCCCTCTGGCCCTCTCAGAATGAATGAAACACATGGCCCATCCATGGTTTTTTGATACGGGAACTATCTGAGGCACGGAGGTGGGTTTCTTGTAAAAAAAAAACCTTGAGGTAATATGAGGTTACCTTGTTGGCTTTGATGACACTATTCATCCCTTTAACATTCCAGGAAACGAAACGAATACTTCTGCTGCTCATTGGCAATCCCTTAAGTCGCAACCTGAGCTGTAAAAGAAAAGAAAGGGGGGGGTATACACACCCACACACGCACATAAACACTGCATACACAGAACACAACCATAACCCCAACAACTTTCGTCCCAAAGGGAACCTTAAGCTTAAGTATCTCCTCGGATACCATCGTTCCCAAAAACAGATTCCACAATAAAACCATGATGCAGTTTTTCAATACAGACTGTGGGGGTGGGAGCCAACAACATAGCAACCAGAAGTCAAACCATTATAGTTAGTGTTGGTTCCCATAATGACGTTAGTTTCAATCATATCAGATCCTATTGCAGAGACTGGAATATTTCATTGGCATTAAAGGAACCGCTCTAAGCTGGTTTAAGTCCTATTTATCAGATCGATTTCAGTTTGTACATGTTAACGATGAGTCCTCCATGCACGCCAAAGTTACTCATGGAGTTCCTCAAGGATCTGTCCTTGGACCAATCCTCTTCACTTTATATATGCTTCCTTTAGGCAATATTATCAGGAAACATTCCATAAGCTTTCATTGTTATGCAGATGATACTCAGTTATATCTATCGATCAAGCCAGATGAAACTCATCAGTTAGCTAAACTTCAAATGTGCCTTCAGGATGTTAAAACCTGGATGAGCTGTAATTTTCTTATGTTAAACTCAGATAAAACTGAAGTTATTGCTCTGGGGCCTAAGCACCTCCGTGACGCATTATCTAAAGATATAGTTTCCCTGGATGGCATCGCCTTGGCCTCCAGCACCACTGTGAGGAATCTTGGAGTTATCTTTGATC
>NC_060172.1:35604391-35615517 GCF_021292245.1 Micropterus dolomieu
CATTACCTTCGCTGTCTGTACCTCTGTGTGTATATTGTGTAGGCTGCCTCCCTCCCCTCTCTCTCTCCTTACATCCCTCTCTCTCTCTCTCTTTCTCTCTCTCTCTCTCTTTCACTCTCTTTCTCTCTCTCTCTCTCTCTCTCTCTCTCTCACCCCAACCGGTCGAGGCAGATGGCCGCCCACCCTGAGCCATGGTTCTGCTCGAGGTTTCTGCCTCTTAAAAGGAAGTTTTTCCTTGCCTCTGTCGCCTAGTGCTGCTCTTGGTGGGAACTGTTGGGCTTCTGTAAATAGCCTGTACCTGCTCTTTTATGAAAAGCGCTGTGAGATAACTGTTGTTGTGATTTGGCGCTATATAAATAAAATTGAATTGAATTGAATTGAATATTAGGTATAGAGTTTCCATCAGTTAACCTGACAATTGCACTATATATATATATATATATATATATATATATATATATATATATATATATATAATAACATCCCACAATTAAATTATACTAGGATTAATTGCACAAAAACCAAAATTTTAAAAAATTAACAACAAGAACAGTAGCAGCGATAGTAGCAAAAATGACAATACAAAATAAACAGTGAGGATCGATTAAATAGCACTTTTGACCCCAGATGAACTGTACATTTACATTTGGTACTAGCTTATTCAGGTAATGTCGGACAGCGTCAGCTGATCCAGAGAACTTGCAGAGAACTCACAAGAGAGTGAGCCGACGAAAACAATAAAGACAGTTGAAATGCCTGATTCAGGCGCAATGGTGAGTAATGCAAAATAAAATACCTTTGGTAAAGCAAAGGCAACAGAATAACAAGAAAGCAAAAGTCTAGTCTAGTCCCAAATCTCAACATACACAGAAAATAAGGCTTACAGTCTCAAAGGCTCCCGACTGTAGCCACTGTTAGCATTTAGCGACTCTTCCATTCTCTAAAACAGTAAAACCTGTCGAGGCTATGAAGGTCACATTCGCAAATGCACATGTCAGTCAACAGTAAACAGACCGGTCCAACGTCTGCTCGAAACCTCTTGGCCTCATCGACAGATGCAGGCCAGAGTTTCTCCCCATTCTCTGCCCTAACCATCAGTTTAGCCAGGTATTGAAGAGTGGGCTTATGTCCAAGCTGGTAAAGTTGGGCAATAACGTCACGATAAGCGGCCCGTTGTTCCATGACATCGGGGGTGTAGTCCTCGTAAAAAGCAATAGGTTTGCCATGGTAAAAGAGTTCAGATCTCCTCTTTCGTGCCTCTCGGATAACTTTTTCCTTGGTACGGTAGTTGTGGAAGCGAATGATAACAGGCCTTGGCTTCTCGCCTTGTTTCAATTTCACTGTTAGAGACCTGTGGGCGCAATCTAATTCGGGGGGTGTCGGTAGAGTCTCCTCACCCAGAAGTTGAGGCAGCAGGTTGGAGAAGAAAGCTGCTGGCTGCGGGCCTTCAATCGACTCCAGGAGCCCCACAATGCGGATGTTGTTGCGACGACTTCGGGCCTCAAGGTCCGCAGTTTTGGCCTGTAGCTTTGCGTTGTTAGCAGCTAGCTCAGCACACATTGCTTCCAAAGTGGAGGCGAACACGTCTTACCGGAAGTCCATCAAATGATTATTGTCAGAAATGGCTTACTTCCTGTTACCAGTGAGTGGCGCTATGACGTTGAGTGAATATTTTCATTTAGATGTGTTCAGGACGGGACTGTTATCAACCATGTAAAGTTTGGATCCAGATCAGAGCATGAATACTTTGACAAGTTACAATAACTTCCAGTTTTATGACAAACCGTTGATGTTTGACGTCAAGCCACAGACACGCCCATCGACAAAAACTCACAGATAGCACAACATTTCATCATCAATGCCTTTAGAATGTACAGTAGAAAACTGAAGTCAATCCCATCAATTCCCTAGGAGGAGTTTGTTAAAGTACGGACTTTGTAAAATTGTAAAATTACACATTCAAATCAAAATGGCTAACTTCCTGTCTGATTTCAGGTATGGCTCCAAGAGGCTTTCTTGTGCATCATGGGATAAGACATGTTGCATGATTCAGTGATGCCAGCAGGTGGCGCTATGAGGTTGAGTGAATTTTGACTTGTAGATGTGTTTAGGGCGTGACCCTTATCAAATGTGTGAAATCTGGTAGAGACATGAGCACGTACAGCAAAGTTACAACAGCTTCCTGTGTCACGCCAAGGACAAGCCATTATCTGAAAACATAGCATCATCAATGTCTTAAGGCTCTTCTGAGACTGTTTTGAAGCAGGTGTGGCAAATATGTTAGGAGTAGTACATAACAGCATGAAACTTGACACTTCCTGTTGCCAGCAGGTGGCACTATGACATTGAGTGTTTGTTGGCATATGGATGTGTTCAGGGCAGGACTCTCATCCTACATGTAAAGTTTGGTGCAGATGCGAGCATGTACACTGAAATTCTAACAACTTCCTGTTTCATGGTGAATCATCGACTTCAGACGCCATGCCACGGACACAGATAGCACAACTTTTCATCGTCAATGACTTTAGAAGGCACAGCAAAAATTTGAAGTTGATCAGAAAAGTATGCACCCTGTAAACAGTGAAAAAATGGGTTAAATTGCACTTTATATTCAAAATGGTTGACTTCCTGTTGAGTTTATGGTATGGGTTTTCCAATAGGTGGTACGCCCAAGTGAGAGACCCTGACGTGTGTGCAAGGTTTGATGAGTTTTCAGGGACATTCAAGTCATCAATAGTGCAATTAATTTCGGAGAATTTCGATTCTTCTGACAGAAGAAGAACAATTCTTTCAGTTTCAATAGGGTCCTTGCATGTTTCATGTGCAGGCCTGTTCTTGAGCCCTGTTTTAGGGACGACAAGAAGTGACTGGGAGGGAGGCAAGAACAGGGGTGATGTGATCTCGCTTACAAGTTCCATTAAGGAGGTGAGCGGCAGTATTTTGAAACAATTGTAGTCGAGAGAGGGAGGCCTGGCTAACACCTACATACAAAGCATTGCAATAATCATGGCGTGTTGTAATAAATTCAGGTATAACCCTCTCAAAGCCTGTGAAGGATAAAAAGGGCTTCAGCTAAGTAAGAAGCCTAAGTTGAAAGAACCTAGCTTTCACAACAGAATTGATCTGCTTCTCCATTTTAAAATGACAATCCATTTTAATGCCTAGGTTTGCTACAAAAAGACTTAACGTAAGGTTCCAAAGTGCGCAGGTCTATTTTAGAGACATCAGATGCATTACTGGGTCTAAATATCATGACTTCAGTTTTACTCTCGTTGAAGTTTTGATATCGTTAAAACAGTCAACCAATCTTTTTAAAGAACTACCATCTTGTCTTTTAATGGGCAGGTAGATTTGCAGATCATCTGCATAAAAATGGAATCCGATGTTATGTCTTTTTAAGATGGAGGGGAAGCAAGTAGAGTGAGAAAAGAATTGGCCCAAGAATCGAACCCTGGGGAACTCCACATGTGAGGCACACAGAAGGTGAAATAGAGCCACCAAAACTGACTCTAAAATCTATGTCTGACAAGTTTGACCTAAACCATTCCAAGGCAGTGCCTTTCATCCCTGCGTCATGCTCGAGGTGAGAAATAAGGACTTATACATCCCCAGAGAGCACACCTTTAACAGAGACAATAACATACTGGGAATGGGCAAAGAGCTGTTTATTCAATGAATGCATGGAGTGGAGGAAAAGAAACATACCTGCCTGAAATGTTTTTCTTAATACAAACATTCATTCAGGTTCAGGTTATATAATAGGCCATTTCATACAGTCACATCTTTATCAAAGGAACCATTAGCATAATAATCTTGATCATTCTATCACAATACACATGGACCTAGGTCACTCAAAGCAGCGTGGGCATAGACAATGCAATACTGACAAAATAACCTCACCTAGTCAGACTTTAGAATAGTAAGTCGAAGTTGCGACTGCATTAGGGAACAAAAACATTGCCAAATAGCTTCTGCTGTGATGAGTGACTTCACCAGCAGTAGTTGACAGTCTCATTTTATGATATTGTTACGATAATGTTATATTATTATCATCCACCAATTGAAGTAATAATCATCTGCAGCCCCGGTGTTGACACATTTGCCGACATCTGCCTCAAGATTTTCAGAATTTTTAAGTCTGATCAGGTTTTTGGCCTTCACAATAGCCCCCCCCCCCCCCCCCCCCCCCCCCCCCCCCCTTTGCACTTTAGATTTCGATACCTTGATCCATCCACAGATATTTGGCTCTGAACCAGTGCTTGAAGAGGAAAAGATCAGGCCATTACTCCCCATTCACATGCTGTGTATTGGCTGGGCATTGGCCATTCATGCATATCAATGAGTTCAACATTTCGAAAGTTCGCTATAGCACATCAAACTTTTAATGACCCACCCACATCCAGGCTCTGATTGGTCTAAAAGTGACACTGATGTGCAACTTTATGAAAAGTTGAACATGTTGAATAAACAGCACCCAATCGTCTCTCTGTCTCTGCTGAAAGAGGTTAGCA
The DNA here is from genome assembly GCF_021292245.1 of Micropterus dolomieu. Lineage (NCBI taxonomy): Eukaryota > Metazoa > Chordata > Actinopteri > Centrarchiformes > Centrarchidae > Micropterus > Micropterus dolomieu. The sequence continues at coordinate 35,608,903 of NC_060172.1, forward strand.
AGCTGGTGAGAACAGGACCAGGTGAGCGCCACGTAATGCCCCACAGGGTAATGCAGTTTATTTAGGGCCATATGAACCATCCAGAGACAGATAGCGAGAGGGCAGAGAAGAGTACCAGTAGCTTGTGAGAAGTGCCAGTACACAAGAAAAAGCCATGGTGTGCCAAAGATAGAATGTAGAAGTGCCGGTACTGCATACCGTTGAGTACCGGCCAACTTCAGGTACTGCTATGATACACGGCTTCTGACACGAAGAATAAAGTACAGAAGGGTACTTAATACAGGAACCAAATCTACAGAATGTCAAATCAACTCTTAATGAGGTTTAATCATGGTAACTTGTTAGACAAAGAGTGTACCTGTGTATTTGTTGGGTGCTGGTGGGCTGCTAATGTTCCATCCAACAGGCCTTCTGCTGTGCAGGGAGCCAATGATCTGCTGAGCCAGCTGAGGGGAGGGACCTGAGCTAGGCAGCTGGCTCTGAACATCCAGATGCCGTTGGTTGTACGGGTAGTGAAGGGTCAGATTGTAAGTGGGAATGCAGGAAACCTGGCCTGCCTGAGGTCTCATGTTGGAGCTTTTCTCCCTGCAGGGAGTCACTGGGTAGGGGTATCTCTCCTTCAACAGCCCCCTCTGTAGGGAGCAGCTTGAGCGGTCTGGCTGGAAGAGGCTACTGGCCTGCTGCTATCCAAAAACAAACACACAGCAGCATAGAGAAAGTTACTGCTGCAAACACACAGCAGCAGCGGTTTTGAAGAAATTACATTTTGCTACAATGTAAAGTAGTGAGTGTACAGCTTGTAGAACAGTGTAAATTTACTGTCCCCTCAAAATAACAATTCACACAGCCATTAATGTCTGAACCGCTGGCAACAAGTGAAGTGAAATTGTCCAAATTGGTCCCAAAGTGTCAATATTTTGTGTGGCCACCATTATTTTCCAGCACTGCCATAACCTTCTTGGGCATGGAGTTCACCAGAGCTTCACAGGTTGTCGCTGGAGTCCTCTTCCACTACTCCATGACGACATCACGGAGCTGGTGGATGTCAGAGACCTTACGCTCCTCCATCTTCTGTTTGAGGATGCCCCACAGATGCTCAATTGGGTTTAGGTCTGGAGACATGCTTGGCCAGTTAATACAAGCTGTACACTCACTACTTTACATTGTAGCAAAGTGTCATTTCTTCAGTGTTGTCACATGAAAAGATATAATCAAATATTTAAATAAATGTGAGGGGTGTACTCACTTTTGTGAGATACAGTATATTGCTGTAACCATTCTTCCTGTCTGTACTGGCTGTGAAGAGATCCATCTGTGACGCAATTCCAATGTAAGTGATGGTGGACAAAATCCACTGTCCTTGCTGGCAACTGTGGCTCAGGAAGAAGAGTGGTCATCCACTACCCAGTGTTTTCTCACACAGTGTTTACTTCCTGAGCTGTGATGGAGGGGCAATTAGACAAAGCAGGAATTTGGTACTAACAAGACCGTAACTTTGGTAGATTTGATTGATTTTTGTATCTCAGACTGCTTTGAAGCCTCATATTAACTCCAGGTAAACTATTAAATACGTTTGATACATGAAATGAGGACTGTGGATTTTGTCCCCCATTACTTAATTATAAAATAAAAGGGAAGGGATCTCCTGAGGGCCAGTATAGACAGGAGAAATTAAAAAATGCCATTAAAAAACCACACTGTACATACAGGCTTGTGAGTATAGACAGGTTTCTCGTATACAAACACTACTGGAAGCGCGCACAGCCAGGGGGCAAAAGCGCTTTGGTAGCAAGTCAGAAGACTGTAGTCAACCGCTGTAATCAACGTAGATTACACATTGTTTGTAAATTCTTGTTGACTTAATAATAAACTGCCATTTCAGAGTAGGATGTGTTTGTTTGTGTTTCATTTCGCATATTTAGTGAGCTGCTAGCCAAAAAGCTAAAGGAAGAATGGAGAACGATGGAGAGATATGTTCTTTCCACAGCTGTAAGTATTGCCATTAAGCCTAGCTGTGTCATGCTCAGAGATGCAAAGAACATTGTCTTCCGTTGTAAACTTTGTGCGACCAGCAAAAAGCTTTCAACCGCGAACAACAACAGCATCTGTGAAAGCAGCATGAAAGCAGAAAGAAACTCCGGCAGCTGCTGCCAGTGATGCATCCACTTGGCAGTAGAGAGTGGGATTAATCAATGTTTTGTGTTTTGTAAAAGCACTGAATACTTCTCTTATAAATGCATGTGCAGATGAGTAACGTTAGTTCCCAAGTTGAGACACATTTTTTTTATCTCAGACAATGGTATTAAAAAATGGATGCTTGTAAAAATCCTACTCATTGATGCTGTTATGAATACGCGATTAGTTAAAATGTCGGGGGGGACCTGCTTTGTTTTTTATTATTTTTAAATAGCTTATAACCATAGCATATATGATACAGCATCCTCCGGCTGCAGTGTTTTCAGTTCGGCTGGTTGTTCAATTCAATTCAATTTTCAATTCAATTTTATTTATATAGCGCCAAATCACAACAACAGTTATCTCACAGCGCTTTTCATAAAAGAGCAGGTCTAGACCGTACTCTGTGATGATATTTACAGAAGCCCAACAGTTCCCACCAAGAGCAAGCACTAGGCGACAGAGGCAAGGAAAAACTTCCTTTTAAGAGGCAGAAACCTCACGCAACATGTGACGTGACTATTTACTGTTAAAACCCAGTAATAAGTAAAGTAATATTGTTACTTTTTAAATGAGTGATAAGTAAAAAGTAACTCATTACAATTTCTGAGTAATTTGTCCAACACTGCTGCTAGATATACCATATAATATGCTGCAAAGACAGAGAGCTGCTTTCTGCCCCCTGGTTGCCCACACATCTCAGTGATGATGTTTCACAGATTAAAGGACATTAAAGGTAAATTGCATTTTAAGATCATGTATATCATTTTCTTTAAGAAAAATAATGTTGGCACAAAACATTTTCTATCATAACTGTGAAAGTCGAAGTCCCACCTCAGGATAGGAAGCTGCTCTGAGTTTGGTCTTCATCTTGACTGCTTTGATTCTGAGTTGTTTGCGGTGGTCTTGAGAGGAAGTAAGACTGAGACCAGACTTAGTGGCTTGACTCTGGTCTTCAGATAACTGCAGCTCCTTGCACTCAGTGTCACTGTGTGCAAACAGAAGGTTCACACTGTGTATCTTTGCACTGGTTTAGCTGGAAGTTCTACATTGAGAATTACAGAGGGAGGGTGCCAACTCACGTCAGAACGTAGTTCACACTGACAATACAGTGAGGTCTGGAGGAGCGGCTGTTGTGGATAATGGTAGCATAGCTCTGCACCCACACCCAGCCTCCACGCTTTGATAACATGCGGTAGTACTTAGTGGTGACCTGCCCCTTCACCAGTACTACAGGGAACACAAATATCAGAATAAAAGAGAGAAAAACATGGTCAAATCTAACATCAGCCCCTCAGAGCCGCACAGGGTGGGCCTTTTTTTGTAACCAGCATTGTGAAGTCCTCACCAAAGCAGAAATTTGTTTTAGCAGAAATGAGCTGTGAACACAACATTGACATGTCACCTTACAAGTTGATACGGCAAATTTGTAAGCAAAAAGTACACATCCAGTAGTTATACATCCAATACTCTCTTTCTTTTATCTCTGTTTTTGGACCACCAAGTTATGAGAAAAATATCTAGCTCTTTAGCTGCTAAATGCTCCACTACTTTCACCAGCTTGACTGTCAACTGTGTCTGTCTGTCTGCTGTTTGGTGCTGAGCAGGTAGTGTCTGTGAACTGTGTGCTGAAAACAACACTTTGAGTGAACCAAAAAAGTAAAATTGTGGGCTGCTTTAACAGACCACAATGCAATGCACCGACAAGATTCACTGTGTTCTCAGGTCATCCAGGTCATAGTTATCCAACAAAGGTTGAGGTCAAGGGCAACTGGACGTTTCGTCCCTCATCCACGAGACTTCTTCAGTTCTGACTGACTGGTAGGGAAACTCTCTGGGATCGTTAGTTAAGATCATCGATACCGCTGATTCGTAAGTAATGTTGGTAAAAGTTCAAGCTTTCTTATCTGTCCCAAGTCTTGAATGTTTTACACGACACTAACCTCGACAACCCAGCTGTATTCTAACGTTAACTTAGCTCTTCTTATTTGCTAGGCTCCTTACATGCTTAAAAAATTAAAAATCGAAAATCAATATGTGGCGGTCACCACAAATAAATGAACGTATGGGAAACACTGGATCCACTATTTGGCATTAAGTGTTTGTTCTGACCATAAAAATAGAATTAACTATCTGGTTTCTTCAACTTTCACTCGGGAGCAAAAATCTGCCTTATAATGATTTGACATTTATCAAGAATAATCGATATTGAATGGTATTGCCCAGAACCTATATTGTCCACTTCAAGCACTGATTGCAGAATGTTACCAGAATGCAGGAAATGAACTGTTTAATGCTCAAAATCTTCTGGGGGAAGACCCCCAGCAATTATCTTCTTGTCTTCTTCTTGTGAACCCAGAATGCTGTGGTGTGCCATCACACCACAGCAGCTACCGATAGTGAACCTCATCACAGCTACAGAATCTGCCATTTAGAAAAACAAATTAACCGAAACAGAAGCAGAACAGCTCAGGCTAAAGGTATCGGCAGCCCTTTATAATGCGAAGGCACCCCCTTCCAACTTCACCATCCAAGAAAGGAGAGCTGTGACATCACTAAGCAAGGATCAAAACATCACCATCTTACCTGCGGACAAAGGACGATGCACGGTAGTCCTTAACACAGTGGACTACCAGGACAGAGTCAACACACTACTAATGGACACAAACACATATGAGACACTAAAGCGGGACACAACCAGCGGGTCTGGATGCGGTCTCTTGGATGAGGGACAAAACGTCTTCTAGTATCTTCAACCAAGTCCATTTGCCCTTGACCTCAACCTTTGTTGGATCACCATTTGAGTTGTTTTTGCATCTTGTTTCCTCCATTAATCACTTCCTATCATCCCTATGTCCCACCAAGAAGTTGTCCTCTGTTATTCACAAAAGTTAAACTCTATGTTAAAGCAATGTGATGAAAATCTCTCTTTGTTAAGCTGATTTACTTATCCACTAACCCTGGTGCATCCTCGTCCTTGGTGGTCTTGTTGATTTGTAACTTAACTTACTGGTCACTCTACTTACCCCACTTGCACAAACCCCCATACATCTGACTTTCAAGGACTCACATAAATGGTGAGCATAGCGTAGATGGAAAATGTCACAGGCATGGACGTGGTGGTAGAGAGTCTTCTCGATTAGGTCCTGCGGTTCATAGCCTGTCAGCTCTGCCACCCTGGCTCCAGCACACAGGAGAGAGGACACAAGCTAAACAGTCAGGGGTTGATTTGGATATCAGTATGCTCAAGTACATCATTATATTTAGTTAACAATCCGGCAGTCCATATGTGCTAATATACATATATGTGTATGCATGTATGTGTATGCATGTATGTGTATGTGTATGTGTGTGTGTGTGTGTGTGTGTGTGTGTGTGTGTGTGTGTGTGTGTGTGTGCGTGTGTGTTGTAGCAATGGTCAATATGTAATTATTAAGATTATTTGTGATGGTTTATATGATTTTATATTCCATACAGGGATCATCAAGATATCATGGCTTTCATCTATCCATTCACCTACTCAGTCAAGCGTCTCTCCTACCTCGTGTCCAAGAAAATTAGTTTAAAGTCCAGGCTGGCCCGGAACATGAACATGTTGCTGTGGAGTTTGATCTCGGTGATACCACTGGGAGGCAGGGAGTGACCAACTGCCACCAGACCCACAGTCTGATAACAGGATTCATACAGGGCCATGTCCATCATGTACTGACGCACTTTCAGGTAGCCGCTGCAGTGGATGACCTGGGAAACAAAAGCAGTGTCATTACGCGTTTACACATTCAAAGGAACTCAGATTGACAGAGAAAGTTGAGACAGTAAGATCCTGGTATTTTCCAAACAGCACCAAAACAGAAGACTGGGATTTGAACTGTGGTCTTTACACTATGCAATTGCTGTACTACTACCAGTTGTCCCAGGACTGTGTACTGCCATAATATCCAACCATGATCACAATTTCATTTAACAAACAGAGGTTTTCAAATCTTAAGTTGCCAAGCATTGACCACAACCCAGCTTCTGCCATAATGTAGCTCTGATCTAGGAATCACCAAGATCAAACTCCACAGCAACATGTTGGCAGCCTCACAACGGACTTAACCTGGACTTCCAATCAAAAACAATAATGTCTTTTCTGAGGTCCAAGGTTTTGTGGTTAATGTTTTTCCCCTCATAACATGAAGAAAGATGCCTACACATCTTGTGTCATGTTTGTGTGTACCTTTCAGAAGGCATATAAGATAGTGGACCACAAGGCTTGGAGCACACATGTACAGCATTGCACAGTGTAGTTGTGACACAACTGTGCTGCTACTGTTTAGTGGTTAGACAGTAATCCCTGATTCCCCTGTTGTCTGATTACTTTTTCTGCCCAATCAGGAGCTGAGCCTAGGTATGTAATCACCAGCTGGGAGCGTAATTGATTTCAACCTTTGGTATATA
>NC_060172.1:35615617-35621459 GCF_021292245.1 Micropterus dolomieu
TGTGTGTGTGTGTGTGTGTGTGTGTGTGTGTGTGTGTGTGTGTGTGTGTGTGCGTGTGTGTTGTAGCAATGGTCAATATGTAATTATTAAGATTATTTGTGATGGTTTATATGATTTTATATTCCATACAGGGATCATCAAGATATCATGGCTTTCATCTATCCATTCACCTACTCAGTCAAGCGTCTCTCCTACCTCGTGTCCAAGAAAATTAGTTTAAAGTCCAGGCTGGCCCGGAACATGAACATGTTGCTGTGGAGTTTGATCTCGGTGATACCACTGGGAGGCAGGGAGTGACCAACTGCCACCAGACCCACAGTCTGATAACAGGATTCATACAGGGCCATGTCCATCATGTACTGACGCACTTTCAGGTAGCCGCTGCAGTGGATGACCTGGGAAACAAAAGCAGTGTCATTACGCGTTTACACATTCAAAGGAACTCAGATTGACAGAGAAAGTTGAGACAGTAAGATCCTGGTATTTTCCAAACAGCACCAAAACAGAAGACTGGGATTTGAACTGTGGTCTTTACACTATGCAATTGCTGTACTACTACCAGTTGTCCCAGGACTGTGTACTGCCATAATATCCAACCATGATCACAATTTCATTTAACAAACAGAGGTTTTCAAATCTTAAGTTGCCAAGCATTGACCACAACCCAGCTTCTGCCATAATGTAGCTCTGATCTAGGAATCACCAAGATCAAACTCCACAGCAACATGTTGGCAGCCTCACAACGGACTTAACCTGGACTTCCAATCAAAAACAATAATGTCTTTTCTGAGGTCCAAGGTTTTGTGGTTAATGTTTTTCCCCTCATAACATGAAGAAAGATGCCTACACATCTTGTGTCATGTTTGTGTGTACCTTTCAGAAGGCATATAAGATAGTGGACCACAAGGCTTGGAGCACACATGTACAGCATTGCACAGTGTAGTTGTGACACAACTGTGCTGCTACTGTTTAGTGGTTAGACAGTAATCCCTGATTCCCCTGTTGTCTGATTACTTTTTCTGCCCAATCAGGAGCTGAGCCTAGGTATGTAATCACCAGCTGGGAGCGTAATTGATTTCAACCTTTGGTATATATATTTGACAATAAACTGGACTGGGCCAAGAACACCTACGCCCTCTCCAGGAAGGGCCAAAGCCATCTCTATTTTCTGAGGAGGCTGAGGTCCTTCAACATCTGCAGGACGATGCTGATGATGTTTTATGAGTCTGTGGTGGCCAGTGCTATCCTGTTTGCTGTTGCATGCTGGGGCAGCTGGTTGAGGGTAGCGGACGCTAAAAGACTCAACAAACCAGTAACGTTGTGGGGGTGGAGTTGGACTCTCTGTCGGTGGTGTCTGAGAGGAGGATGCTGTCCAAACTACATGTCATCTTGGACAATGTCTCCCACCCACTCCATAAACTGCTCAAACACAGGAGCACTTTCAGTGCAAGACTCATTCCCCCAAAATGCACCACAGAGCACCACAGGAAGTCATTCCTGCCTGTGGCCATCAAAGTTTATAACACAGGCCCTTAGTTAGTTATTAAAATAGACCTTATTACCTGTTTTTTTGTGTGTGCAATACTACCTGTTAAATAATTAATGTGCAATATTCTCTGCTGCTATTTATTCATTAGCAATTTTTAGTTCACTGTAACAATTCTTTAATAATGTAAATGTTCACCGAAACTAAAAGGCGAAATCAAAAACTAAAAGTCGAAAATTAATTTGGTATTTGGACTGGGCATTTAGTCATTTAGCCATTTAGGATTGGGGATTTGTTATTTAGGATTGGGGATTTGGTATTTAGGATTGGGGATTTAGTCATTTAGCCATTTAGGATTGGGGATTTGGGGATTTAGGATTGGGGTTTTGGGGATTTGGGGATTGAGGTTTGAGTCGTGTATGCAAATGAGGAGGCGTGGCCCAAAGGCTGCAGGGAGGGTTTGGTGCAGACGCACTTTATGGACTGCAGGGGGAGCTCTGACTGCCAGCACACCGCCATGAAAGCAAGCAGAGGAATTGAGCAGAGCTGGAGGGAGGACTATCATTTATAATACCATAACTAAACGTGTACAGCATTTCTGTCCATGTGGCCTCACACACAAAGTCACCAGTGAAAGGAATGCTATCCATCTGACGAGAAAGCAGCGGACAGTACAGCAGGTAAGATATGATAACATTAGCAAGTTAGCTATATTAGGCTAACTGTTGCTGATATGCATGAGTTACGTTATTGTCGGTACATGCAGGTTTTAAATGCGGCAATTAACCCTGCTGAGGGCTGTGTGTATAAACTGTAAAGATAAGGTGTAGAAGCTGTGTTTGTGGGTAATAGCACCATGCTGGGCAGGTGACAGGTGTGTGTTTACAGTGTTTGTGTGCTCTGAAAAACATAACAGCGCAGCTATAAAGTCTCAGCCGGCAGACCTAGTATGGTATTATTACTACACACATATGAATGTAACGTTGAAGCCTGATAGACATCTGCTAATCAGAAACAGAGAACACTACCTGCATCACTGCCGATGTCATTTGACCAGGGAGTGAATGGTGATTAATGCGATTGTCATCAGTGTTTTCCTAGTGTCTCCTTTTGTTCTTTCACTTCACTGTGTTTCGAGTGTTCCCGTCTGTCCCTGTGTTTGTTATTGCCCCATGCTCAGTCTCCCTCCTATTAGGGCCTAAAGTCTACACTAGAGGTGTTTGAGGTTAACGCAAGCTCCACTGTTTTTCCCCACTGACTTGTCCTCCCCCCTGCAGACAAAGATGTTTCACCTGGTCATGAAGGACCACTTCGTGTCACAGCTTTGGATCAGCAATCTGCAGCAGAGTCCCAGTCAACTGGGTCACACCACAAGTTGGAAATTACAGCTACAGCTGATTCAGTAACCTCTGGATCCACTCAGGACTTTTTCTCTCACTTGGACAGAATTTACTCTTCATTGAAGGCTTGTATTTTATCTTGCAGAGTTTCTATGTGATCTATAATTAACGTGTTTTATTTTGCTCATTATATTATACATTATATAGCACAGAGGTGCAGTCTGACGGGAGAAGCTGCTTGTCTTTTATTTTCACCATATATAATTGCTGCTGTTGCACCTGAATTTCCTTTAGTGCGGTCTTATCTTAACTAGTATACATGATCATACAGCCTATGGACTTGCACAGTTTCTATGATCAAGTATTGTGCTATACCCAGTCTATGGCTATACCTTACCTGCTTCTAGTGGTGGGTGCCGCTGAAATTAGAAAGATATTAGTGCTAATTTGGCTTTTAGTTGTGATTATGTAGTTTGTCATTTGTTCTGCTGTCTTTGTTAATTGCTAATTTGTAGAGGCAGCGAAATAAAAGTGGAAATAGGCATAACATTTCATTATACTTCCAATTTTTTACGATACTAAAATGTTAAAATCAGTGTTCTTCAATTATGTATAGAAGCTTCCTACACCAGGTAATGACAGATAGAGACAGCGACGTCACCTCACAAGGCCTGACCTGCACACATTTATTTAACATCATTTTTTCATCCTGAAAACAAGTATTTTAAAAACTATTTGTAAGAAATAAATATTTACCTTCTGAGCCATGTCCCTCTAATTTCCAAGTTTTGCAGTTTAAGAAGCAACATTATATATTTAACACAGCCCTGTTCGTCCCCCATTTACGTTGATCTGAACTGGCACTGTTGACAAAACCTGGACTCATCACATGGAGACAAAACTCAGGAACTTTATTCCATAGGGCAGGAAAGTTTGTAGTCTCCTTATGCTACACACAGAACATAACAGATAGTTAGATATACATTTGAATATGGTAACATACAACATGGCCTATACAGTTATTACTTTACAAATATACATACACATATACACCCAGGAAGTAACTGTCCAGTGCATTTTTTAAATTTGTGTCAGGGAGAATGTAAACAACAGTAAGGTCATAATGGTAATATGGTTTTCTCCAACTGGATCTCAGTCTTTTTTTTACTGCAAAACGTTTTTGATCATCCAGTACTTGATGTCACTGATACAGTTGTCAGGGTCATTAATAGGGCTGAGGAGATCATGTGAAAGTGAAATACACAACTGAGCCTTGTGGGACCTCAAAGAAAATGTCACACTTGCTTTATTTTAGTTTAAAAGTTGTCAAGACACACAAGATAAGAAGAGAGCCCCTTTAAGACACGGCCACATTGCCCAAATGAATTTTCTAGTTTACTGATTAAAATGCTGTGGTTGACAGTATCTAAGGCTGCAGTCCATTCTAGAAATACTAGGATAGAAGGTTTGTTTGCAGTATTGTTGATCTTTTGATCACTGACTACTTCAAAGCTGTTTCAGTGCTGCGGTTGGTCCTGAAGCCAGATTGATCCACATCATATAGATTGTGGAGGGACAGGTAATTATGCAGTTGTTTGTTCCTTTTCAAATATTTTACTAGGAAAAGGGATATTGGAGATTGGTCTGTAGTTGCTTATCACGGATGGGTCTAAGGGGTTCTTTGAAAAAACATTGTGGAGGTGCAGGTGGAGGAGTTTAGCACCATTTCCTCCTCTTTGGGATCATAGAGGTAGTAGGTGAAAAATGATGCACTGTGCCCACAGTGTTGTGATGGTGTAGGGGCATTAGATGAACGAAAGATGACTAGGGTTGGAGATCTGAAGGCATCTGAAGGAAGTTTGTGAATAATGTAAGACGAGATGACGTGGGCAGTGGTGAATGGGGACGCATGGCTGGCTGTCCAGCAGAAGGCAAACGTGAGGCAGAGGAGCAGGCGGTGATCCTGAGGTACAAGAAACAAAAGGTTAGTCACAAAGAAGACACCAGGAAGCAAAGGAGAGATGATGAGGCAGGAGCTCTGAGTTGATTGAGCCTGAGATGTGAAACTGATTTTTCAGTTCTAGACTCAAATTGACTCTACTCATCTACTATCTGTAGATGTTCAAAGAATTTTGGTCACTGTTTTTGTTCAAATCTAACTAGCAGTTACTAAGCCTCTAGTGTCGAGTTTGTGCCCTAACTTAGGAGAGAAGTAATTGTTGCACATCTGAATAAAAACTCAAATCTGCACCATACATAAACAGATCGAAACATTGTTATCAGCATGGTCAGTTCAGACTCACGTTAAGTTACAGAAATGCACTGCTATGCTGAGGCTTCTCACATAACTCACTAACAGTATACCAATAAAGGAAAACATTTGGCTCCTACATTATACAGATTTGTATTGTAGCTCCTGTTTATTACAGCTGCATGTACAGTCATGTTACAGGCTTTACAGACACCACATGTACCACCACAAGGTCTTAAGCGGATGATAAATGGACTATTTACGTCTACTTACTTGTGTACGTTCCGTTCATATATTATGTCTGCTTGCAACATACCTGCAACATACACAAACAGATTGGTACATTTTTATGAGCATGGCCTGCACTATTGCATTAATCACCATTCACTCCCTGGTCAAATGACATCGGCAGTGATGCAGGTAGTGTTCTCTGTTTCTGATTAGCGGATGTCTATCAGGCCTCAACGTTACATTCATATGTGTGTAGTAATAATACCATACTAGGTCTGCCGGCTGAGACTTTATAGCTGCGCTGTTATGTTTTTCAGAGCACACAAACACTGTAAACACACACCTGTCACCTGCCCAGCATGGTGCTATTACCCACAAACACAGCTTCTACACCTTATCTTTACAGTTTATACACAGCCCTCAGCGGGGTTAATTGCCGCATTTAAAACCTGCATGTACCGACAATAACGTAACTCATCATATCAGCAACAGTTAGCCTAATATAGCTAACTTGCTAATGTTATCATATCTTAC
>NC_060172.1:35621479-35633566 GCF_021292245.1 Micropterus dolomieu
TAACTCATGCATATCAGCAACAGTTAGCCTAATATAGCTAACTTGCTAATGTTATCATATCTTACCTGCTGTACTGTCCGCTGCTTTCTCGTCAGATGGATAGCATTCCTTTCACTGGTGACTTTGTGTGTGAGGCCACATGGACATAAATGATAGTCCTCCCTCCAGCCCTGCTCACTTCCTCTTCTTGCTTTCACGGCAGTGTGCTGGCAGTCAGAGCTCCCCCTGCAGTCCATAAAGTGCCTCTGCGCCAAACCCTCCCTGCAGCCTTTGGGCCACGCCTCCTCATTTGCATACACAACTCAATCCTCAATCCTCAATCCCCAAATCCTCAATCGCCAAATCCCCAATCCTAAATGGCTAAATGACTAAATTCCCTAAATGTTCACAATTCTTTAATAATGTAAATGTTCACCGTAACAAGTCTTGTTCTTCAGCAACAACACATCGTCTCAAACCGTCAGCAGTGTTTGTGACATTGCAAGAACGACTAGCAAGAACGTTCTCCCCAAGAACGCCGATAAAGCTCACCTGTGTTGTTACTGACATTTCACATACATACATTCTTACATGACTGATACTGATTTCCACGTTATTATCCTCGCTCAATATTAATTTGTAAAATAAACAGTTACTTTCTTCATGTAAACTCGTCTTGTCTCCCATCTGTCGCAGCCAAAGAACCGTGGGGTCTGCCTTCTCTGACTCTACTTGATGTAATCTTGTTATATCGATAGCACTGGTGCCCCCTACTGGAACTGAACTGTAATAACCTACAGCGGCCACAACATAACATCCCTCCCCTCTAAAACTTAAACTTCTCTGTAGTTTAAAGTGAGTCACTCACAACATAACTACTGTGTATTTTTACGCGATCATGACCAGAACACACCCCCTACCCACCAGAATGGTGGACACCCTAATAAACATACAAAGCCGGCTGGGAAAGCTGGGGGAAAAAAACAAAACAAACAACAATAAAATAAAACCTAATACTGTCCCATATTAGTCTTTTAGGACTGTCCTTTACTTTACAAAGTCTTTCATATAGGCTGGTGGTCTTCTGTTTCTTTGAGGCAACTCTTCTTCTGGGTAACTCTACATTTGCCAAACTATCAGGTGCCCTGTTCTCTGGGTCCTGTTTCGCCCCCGGCAGAACTTCTTCATCCCCTGGTGTTGTACCTGTGTCCTGTGGCACGATGACACCGGTTATACACTCCTCCTCATGTGTCCTCTCTGTTTGCTGCACTGGCAGATCCTGCTCCTGTCTGCGGAACAGTTGATCCACATGACACCTGACCACCTTACTGTTTCCCAACAACACTGTATGGGAGAGTGGTCCTGTGATCTCCACTATCTGTCCGGGTATCCATTTAGGTCCCCATCTGTAGTTTCGGGTGTAGACTGAGTCTCCTGCCACAAAGTTACGTGTTTTTGCATGTTTGTCATGGTAAGCTTTTTGACTGGCTTGTTTTGACTCCACCCTTTTTTTAAATCTGGGTGTATGAGATCAAGTGTACACCTCAACTTCCTGCCCATCATCATCTCAGCATGCGATAGTCCTGTTGTTGACTGTGGAGTGATGCGATAGCTAAACAAAGCCCTGTTTAACTTAGTCTCCAATGTATCGCCACTGCTCTTTTTCATTAGCTGTTCGAAAGTCTGTACAGCTCTTTCAGCCAAGCCGTTGGATGAGGGATGGTACGGTGCTGACATGACATGTGTTATTCCGTTTCGTGCTGAAGCTATTTCGCAGACAGTTTATTGTGCTGGCTGATGTAGCTGATGGTACTGGGTATACATCTAACCACTTGGAGTGTGCATCCACAATAACATTTTGCCCAGAAAAGGACCTGCATAATCTATGTGAAGTCTTCTCCACAACTTCTCAGGCCACTCCCAGGGGTGGAGTTCCTGGATGCGACTGGTGTAGCTGTTCCATCATAGGAGCTCGTCCCTTCTCTGGTATCACAATACGGGCTCCCCACAGCACACAGCCGTCCTGTACACTCAGCTCATGTTGTCTCTGTCTGTACGGCATAAAGTCTCTGTCCTGGTTATCTGGCCATCCACTCAGTACATACTCCCGCACCCTTGCGAGTATGGGATCGTTAAGGGTCCACTTCTGAAATTGTGCTGAGGTCATCAACGGACCGTGCTCCTGTTCCAACATTAACACACGTTCCTCTGGTGCTGGGCCACTGTTCTTCTCTGGCAGTGGGAGATGGCTAAAAGTATCAGCATTCCCATTGTCTTTGCCTGGTCTGTAACTGATAACATACTCATATGCTCTTAACAGCACAGCCCACCTCATTACCCTCTGGGATGCCATCTGTGGTACAGCCTTCATCTCACTGAATAAACTTATTAATGGCTTATGAACTGTGCAAATCTCAAATTTCCTGCCATACAAATACTGTACTCCAAAAATAACAGTTAATCCTTCTTTATCTAGCTGGGAGTATTTCTATTCTGCCGCTGTAAGAGTTCGGGATGCAAACCCTATAGGCTTCTCCTCTCCATCAGACATGCGGTGAGCCAGTACTGCTCCCACTCCATATAGGGAAGCATCACAGGAAAGTAGCAGTTCCTTTTTTTCGTCATAGTGCATTGGCACCCTGCTGGATTGTAAAAGTTCTTTTGACTGATGGAAGGCCATGTCTTGCTCTGGCCCCCAGGACCAAAGTACAACCTTCCTCAGCAATTTATGCAGAGGTGCCAGAAATGTCGACAAGTTTGGCAGGAACTTACTGTAAAAGTTCAACAGTCCCAAATAAACTCTGAGCTCAGTCACTGAAGTGGGTGTTGGAGCCTCCTGCACTGCTTTCACCTTTCCTGGCACTGGATGTAGTCCTGTCTCGTCCACACGATGTCCTAAAAAGGTCACTTCTTTCTCCATAAATTGGCACTTGCTCCTCTTTAAGTCCAGCATCCTCCAGTTGCTGCAGCACTTGGTCAAGTACCTGGAGGTGATCTTGATCATTCTTTCCCGTAAGGATGATGTCATCGAGGTACACATGTTCGATTCCCTGCAGTACCCCTTCCATAGTACGCTGAAAGATGGCAGGGCTGGAACTCACTCCAAATGGCAATCTAGTATATGTGAACAGCCCCTTGTGTGTGTTCACTGTTACGTGCTTCTTCATCTAGTACAATCTGTTGATATGCATGGCTCATGTCTAAATTTGTGTATTTCTCTCCTCCAGTTAGACAAGCTATCATGTCCTCCATTCTTGGAATTGGGTACTGTTCGATGGGGGACACCTTGTTTACTGTCAGCTTGTAGTCCCCGCAAATTCTCGCCCTGAGTCTGGTTTTAGGACTGGTACAATGGGTGCAGCCCATTCTGAGAACTTCACTGGCTTTATAATTTTCTCCTGTAGAATTCTCTCTATCTCTTGCTCTACTTACTTTCTCATCGCGAAGGGCACTGACCTTGGCTTATAAAAGCAGGGTGTGGCTTCACTGGCTACATGTACTTTTGCTGTGAAGCCCTTCAACGTCCCTAACTCTTCCTTAAACACTGTTTCATGTTTCAAAAGCACTTCCTGTAGAGGGTCTTCTCTCTTGACTAGCTTGTGTACTGGTTGCCAGTCTACCCTGAGTGCTTTCATCCAACCTCGTCCCAGTAGGCTTGTCCCTGAACCTTTAACAACCACTACTGCTAACATTTTAGTAATGCTGTTGTGCTCCACTTTGACTTTTGCTGCTCCTAAAACTGGTACTCTATGGCCACCATATGTTCTCAGTTTTATACTGCACTTGGCTAGTCTGGGTTTTTTTGTACCACTGAATAACTTTGACATTATAGTGTATCCACAGCCAGTGTCTACTTCATAGGTTACACTTTGCCCATTTACTTTTAGCTCTTTTTTTATAGGCTCTTCTCTGGGAATGACTATCTCTTCATTCATGTTGTATATTATCATGTCACTAGCCTTCATGTGATATACAGTGAAAATGTCCTCATCATCACTGTCACCCCCTTCCTCTTGCATGAAATTTGCTCGCCTGCCCTGCTTGCTTCTCTCCCCTTTAACTTGTTTAGGCTTTTCCCTTTCCACTATTTTCATCCTGCAGGCCCTTTTTATGTGCCCCACCTTTCCACAGTTGTGACACCGCTCGCTGGCAAACCGGCAGTCCTTAGCTATGTGGCTTTCCCCGCCACATCTGTAGCATTTCCTCGTGTCCGTCTGGGGTGTTGCGCGGGCCTCACTCACCTTGTTTACAGACCCCGTCGCCCGGTTCCACTTGGTATGTTCCTTCATGCCATGCAAGTCCACCATGTCTCTGTGTGCCGCTTCCATGGCTTGAGTGAGCTTGAGCGCTTTTTCAAAAGTCAATCCGTCCTCCGACAGTAGCCTCCGCTGTATTCTGTCGTCATTAATGCCACAAACTAAGCGATCTCTCAACATCACCGTCAGGGAATTTCCAAAGTTACAGTCCTGAGCCAGCTTTCTCAGCTCTGCCACATAGTCACTCACACTTTCTTCAGGCTTCCTATCCTTAGTATTAAATTTCCATCGTTGCATAATCTCACTGGGTTTAGGGTGGAAATGATCTTTCAACAGCCTCACCAGTTCGCTGTATGAACGATCTCCTGGCTTGTCCGGGCTGAGCAGGTTCCTTCGCCATGGACTTGCCAAACTAGTGACACGCAGTCGATAGCACTTCTACGGTCCGTCAGTCACAGCCTAGCTTCACTTCACTTGCTAAGCTAGCCCAACGCTGGTCATCTTGCTGCCAGTTGTCTCACCGCAGTAGAGTTTTATCCTCGTCGCCATATGTAGTATCTTGAGATTCCCGTTATCACAGGCAGAGACACTGTCTTCAGTTTAGCTGACTTTATTGCCAATAACATCATAGCAACATAACATGACCAACACGTAGGGACACCGTCTACTCAGGAGTGGGGTCCGCCTTCTCTGACTCTACTCGATGTAATCTTGTTATATCAATAGCGCTGGTGCCCCCTATTGGAACTGAACTGTAATAACCTACAGCGGCCACAAGATAACAGGCTGCTAGTGCTCAAAATGATAGCGTAGGTGTCAATTCTTGTTTGCTTACTGTTTTCTTCTTCTCTTAATAGGCGGATTTGCTTCCCCTGGTAACCCCCGTGTTTCACGTCATACCACTATGAACTGTGGGCAATTCCCTCAGCCAAAGTCTGCAGAAATGCGGACTTACGAGAAGGGTCTATAAAGGGCTCAAAATGTCCACGAGAGAGCCCTCGCGCACTTGACGATTTGACAGTGTGGCAGCCCTAAACCCTCACGGACTTCCCGGGAACGCGCCTCAAAGTCTGTGAGGGTGGACAGTGGGATTGGGCCTATCTTTACCGTCACCAGTGTGTTAAGTCTTTCTGTTCCCCTCTGTCTGTGCGAGCTTGTTGATGTCTTTTGACTGTGTTCCAGCCATTTCCTCCGTGTTCTCCCAACTTGGGGGTGGTGATGGCGGCACATAGATAAGATGCTTGCCTTTGGTGTGGGAGACCTGGGTTCAATTCCCACTGTAAGACATCCACCATTGTGTCCCTGAGCAAGACACTTAACCCCTAGTTGCTCCAGAGGCGTGCAACCTCTGAGATGTATAACAATTGTAAGTCGCTTTGGATAAAAGCGTCAGCTAAATGAATAAATGTAAACTTGCTCTCACTCCCAAGTGGTCACATATGGACGCTTGCAAGATCTCTTGGCATCAATTTTTATCGCATTGGAAAGCCCTTTAGAATCATTGTGAAACGCTAAAAGAAGGCCTAGTATAAATAACAGAAAGGTCAGAGTATGGAGGTGGTTGGGGTGGATGGTCAGACACTGAACTTCACCAAGAGACCAGTGTTCATTATGCTATGTACATAAGTAATGTTACTTAACTTAAGTAATTAACTTAGTTATTTTGTCCTCATTTGGCAGTAGCTCAGTCCGTAAGGATTAGGCTAGGAACTGGAAAGTCGCCGGTTTGAATCCAGCTCAGACCAGAGTTGTGGACCATGGACTAGTAGCTGGAGAGGTGCCAGATTTGTTCTCTTGTTGGAGTGCTTACCTGTTTTTTAATCGCTGCTGGCCTTATTACCTTTTTTACCCAGTAGACATTATTAAATCACTGGACTGAACCTGCTCTGCCTCCATTGTCTGCATTTGGGCCCAATCTCCTGTGTTCCTGCTAATCTATTTGCAGTCAGTGTGACTGTTTTTGACTGTGGCTGCTTTGACATATAGTATGTTAGTGTTCAAGTGTACTGTCAGCTGAAGTTTCGTCTGGCACTGTAGCCTACTCAATGAGACGAGCGCACTGATCTTCATCAGAGGAAGAAAACCGAAACTGAACCCTTGAACTGAACACTTGTGATCAGACAGCAATATCACCACAATCCCACACAAATGTTGACTTCAGCACCTCTAATAAAGTGCAGCTCATAGCCGTTTTAGAGGGAATGAACCATCCTGGAGACAGTAAAGTAACAGTAGTGTCTCACAGCGAGTGGGACAGAGACAGCAGGACACAGAGCAAAAAAGTGTCAGTGTCGCGGTCAGGTGTGATATTCTCTCACTACTGTGCGGCGACTGTTAACCGTTTGTGTTAATACTATGGGGGAATTTATGTTTCAATATTATTTGTGTGGACAGATAAGCGATCTGTGAGTAAATGTGTAATCTGTAAATATAAAACACTTTGCACAAACACAAAATGAAGATTTGTAAACTCAGTTCTTCAAACACGAGTTTTGAGACAAACTTTCCGCCGATGGAAAGAAAATCGACTCGAGTCATTCGGCTGTTTTCGGAGACCACGTGCTGATGACGGCTGATGACGTCATTTCCACCTTTCAAAGTAAAACGGCCTCCGAACCGCCTGAGTGTGCCAGCTTGTTATCACGAAGGAAATATCAGCTGCTGTTTCAACAAAATGTGAATGCAGACTGAAATTCAACCATGTTGTTGTGCCGGGAGAGGCAGCGATTCAAACCAGCGGTGAGTAAGAAATAGTATAATTATATAACAATGTATTAAGCTATGAGCACAGGGAAAGTCCGCTAGCCACTAGGCTAATTTCAGCAGTTTGAAAATGCCACAGGCTCTAGCTAATGATGGTGTTTAGCAAAAAGCAAACCAAGACTATGAGCTGAATGTTTGTTAAAGGTTGGTGTGAGCTATGTTTGATGCATGTTAGTGGACTGTACTGAATTTGCATTTAACTATATACTTAGTACTCCTAGTATGGCCAAAAGCCGAGTGGACATCAGTGGTAGTTCCTGTCCTGTGGTCAACACCAGCATCAAAAAGTGGACAAAAAGAAGAAGAACAAAATCGGGGAGCACACAGACAGGAAGCAAAACAAGATAACGACACCAGGGGCAGAACAACATTACTCCATCTTCCTTTAGGAGCATTCTATCATTCTTTCAAATTTTATTCTGTGGCTGCTCTCTCACCTGTTGCACGGTGTTTATGAGGGTTTCTATTCATAGAAGGGATTTGACAAAGATCTGACAGCAGCTCTAGTTTTATTGAGGGACAACTGAATGTTCCTGAATTTCCAATCTGGGAGCAAAACCACAGGAAACCATAATCTATGTGCCGGACACCTTGAGCTGCTGCGGCTTCATCAGAACAGCCTGAAATGAATAAAGTTAGCCTTGATGTTCAACACCATGGTTGTTGAAGAATGACCACTAAGCAATGACTTGTGTGTGTATCACTTAATGAAATTAAATCACTTTCACACCCTTAAGTTACCATAAATGAAGTAACCCTGAGTGTGCTTGAGTAAATAACAGTCCAGTGGCTGCACCTACCTTATATCCCCCACATGTAAGTCCTGCATTTCGTTTAGCAAGGACACACTTCATCCTCAAGAAGAAGGAGCGCTCTATTTCATACTCTGTCACACAAACACACATAACAGAGGTATTACTGTCATAGTTGTTTTTTTTTTACAGTGCTGTGGTCTGCAGTGACACTTCTTACTCCTAGGATTATTTCAAATTTAGCCTTTTTGTTTCTACAGCCCAGTATAATCACAAACACAGACCAAAAAGATCTGTTACGACTTACAATGTAATATCAGCATAATGAACATTTCCACAGCATCAACTCCATTAGTACAATAAGAAAGTTATGTCATATGTGCCACTCTGCTCTGTGCTTATCTTTTTACCAGAAATAAAACTAGCTAAACCTAAACTTACTAGCTTTTTTTTAGATATTCTTACCACATCTCACAGTCTTCAGAGAGCAGTATTGAGTATGATATGTTGTTGTATCGATGGAATTAGCACTTGGAAATGTACATCATGCTGAATACGTCAAGACAACAGGGACACTTAGGGACACGGGATTTATTTTGTATTAACTGGGGAACATGTGAAATAAGCAAAGCCTTTCAAAGGTCTTCCAAATAATTCATAATAATAATAAACAAGGTCTTCTCTATGCCATTGATAAATAAAGCCCCCGGACGCTATTTGGGAATTTACAGCACGTGTGACATACATGGAGATTAAGGTGTTTAAGTACACAGCACATTGAAAAGAGTTAAATTTTTGCTGTTAGTGAAATTTGAGTGACAGCAGAGTTAATTATACCCTGGATAGAGTCAAATCCATTATATTTGACTCTCAGGTGAAAAGTAAAATTGGTGACTGCATGCTGTTAAACTAGGGGCCGTGCTTTTTTACCTGGGTCTAAACTTTAACACTGTTTGACATAAGTAGTATCTGTTAGTGTTATATTTTATATCGATATTGCTCTTCTTAACACCTATTTAACAAACTAGCGGTTAGCATGCTTACCCAATCTGTTCATTCTGTTACATTTTTTAATTGTAATGTAATCAAATTCTTTGAGGTGCAAGTGTTAAAATAATTTTAATTTTAAAACACCAAACATGATCATCTTTACTTTGCAAATTCCACAAAAGACAGAAAAAATACTGTAAATTAGTAGTGTACCAACACTCCACAAAGAGTTAAATCAACACCTTTTAGTATGGACCCATTTAGACACTTTTTAAAAGTAAACTAGTGTTAATTTGCGTATGCTGATTTTACTGTGTACCTGGAGAGAAGTGATGGCGTGGGGGTTGGCAAAGACCCAGCACTGCTGTCATCTCATCATGGTCCGATGGGTGGATGTACTCAAATATACTGTTTCCTGTCAGCTCTACCTGCAGCACACACATTTCCAGCATGTGCTCATAAATGTGCTGACTTATGTAGTGATCAGCTGCACCACAACTAACAAATCACAATGCAAGACAAAACATTGAAATGTACTGAATCATGCAGAAATGATTACCATACCATCTAAAATGGTCTGTTTGACTCATATATCAAACATAAACATGAACAGCAAACTTAAGGTTGTATGAGGGTCTTACCTGGGACAGGCCAAGGTGGACTGATGCAGTTTCTGAGATGTACATGATTTTGCCATCAGAGGCAACTACAAACACAAAGCCGTCCAGAGTCTGAGGGAGCGGTAACAAAATAGTTACTCTTAAACAAGTTAGTACTGTTAGTGATATTCATTTTTACAATGTGGGGTGAAAATAACAAATATTAAATGATAAAAATTGAGGTGGTGAAAATGGATGAGTTGAAAAATAAAGGGGTAGAAATGGATGTGAAATGAAAAACAGAGTGATAAATATTCAAGTGGTTTTATTAATTTAAAGTCGATTTGATTAAAACAGTAGTGATGGAATGAAAACATAACATTTTTTTTATAATTTTTATTTTTCAATCATCATTCACAAACCAAAATTGGCATTCATCATTTAAAGAAGTTAGCTTCAAGGGTAGAAGTAACAAATAATAAAATAATAAAATGGAGGTGATGAAAATGCATGTGAATTGAAAAACAAGGTGAAATATAGAGTAATAAATTATCAACTAATGTGATAAACGTGATTTTCCATTCACCCTACTGTCATTTATCATTTACCGCATGTCATTTTTATTACAAACTGATCGAGTTGACCGTAGCGGAGGAATATGCCGGGCTCTGCTGTTAATTGTACAGACTGCCCAAGAAAGCCAGTGCTCCAGTTTTCATTCATTTAAGGGTTAGCAATAATTAGCAGGTATCGTTGTTGGCATAAATAGCATGTTAGCTTATCTCGTTAAGCAAATTAGCACAGCTTCGAGTGATCCTAATCTGTGCTAACGATGCTAAGTAAATGGGATGGTATGCTGACCATTTTTTAAAGAGTCATGCATAGAAGGCAAAACCTATTAGATACTGCCTGTCCGCCGAGCATCGTCTGCACCTTCAAGTACTCTTTAAAAACAATATAATCTGGGGGCGCTGTCCAGCAGGCAGTGGAGTAGGTGGAGTAGGTGGAGTAGGTTTGAGCTCTCGTTGAACTTTTGTGTTATTTTGTGTTAATAAGTGCCTTTCGTTTCGAAATACTAGCAAACTTTCTTAGAATATATTCCCTAAGCTAAGAGTACATGTGTATGCGGGTAGATGGCGGCGAATTTGCGTAAATATAAATTCACCAGAAATGATTACCATACCATCTAAAATGGTCTGTTTGACTCATATATCAAACATAAACATGCAAACTTAAGTATGAGGGTCTTACCGTCTGCACCTTCAAGTACTCTTTAAAAATAATATAATCTGGGGGCGCTGTCGAGCAGGCAATGGAGTAGGTCAGGTTTGGTTTGAGCTCTCGTTGAACTTTTGTGTTATTTTGTGTTAATAAGTGCCTTTCGTTTCGAAATACTAGAAAACTTTCTTCGAATATATTCCCTAAGCTAAGAGTACATGTGTATGCGGGTAGATGGCGGTAAATTTGCGTAAATATAAATTCACAGAGTCGACCAAATCTAGGCCCGACGCCGCCTCGTCCACGAGTTCCACCGTCTCCCCGTGCCCGAAGTCTTTGCCCTTGCCATCCAGCCAAGCGATGGATGTTGAAAACCTGAAGGGTGATATCCTGCTTTCACTAAAAGGACATCTTCGGTCTCGAAGCTACTGAGAGAAGTGCTACAGTTGGATAGAGACGTGGTTGTGGACCGCTCTCACAGAAGTCTGGGTCCCGAGAGGAAGGATGGGAAACTCTTTCTTTCCTGATTATACAATGAGTGTTGCTAAGGCCAGGGTGGCATTCAATGAGGTCAGGAAGCTGCTCCGTAACCAGCAGGGAGTCCGGTATGGTATCCTGTTTCCAGCTTGTCTCCGCATCACGTTCAACGGAGAGGAAAAGGAGTCCACAGATGCAGGCAAAGCGATGAGCTACGTCAAGAAGAATGTCATCTCTACAGCAGAGGGTTGAGTGAGTAATTTGGCCCTGGCTAAGTTATCATCCCTGGGCTACAACCTTTTTATATGCTGGACAGTCTACGGCTACGACGGGACAATACTTGATTGAACAGACTTTTACCGTAGGCTAATAGAGGACTGAACACTGCCATTTTATATTTTGTTATATTTGGTCTAATGGGAGGAGTCCTCCATGCCTTAATTTTATTTTCTTCAATTATATATAGGCCTAATACATTGTTGTCTTTATAAGATTATAAGGCACAGTTTTGGTCCCAACTTGGGTTTACCTGATCGTTGTGCTTCATTAATTCCTTATTTAATTCACCTGTTTATCCCATCATTGACAGATAAGACATTCAATATTTGGTCCAGAAAGGGGGTTGTCTTATTGTCTGATCTCTATGGTGAGGGTGTTTTTGTGTCATTCGAGCAGCTGATACAGAAGTATGACATTCATTTGCAGCTTAGAAACTTTGTAGCCTCAAATTCAGACACTTTTCCACTGTGCCCTTCTGAGTCTTTGTTGGACTTAATTTTTAAATGTAAGCTGGCCAGGAAGCAGACAATTAGTGTTATTTATAATTTACTTAGCATGCATGATTTGACGCCCTTAGATCTCCTTAAGAACAAATCGGAGACAGACCTAGGAGAATCAATTTCAGATGATAATTGGTGTGTGGTGTATAACATATGTGCATTTGACCATTACAGTTTAACATAATGCTCTGTAGCTGGGGACAGTGAACCCTTATGGGGACAGTGAACCCTTATGGGGAAGTAATGATTGATGGGTGTGCAAAGAGTGAACCCT
>NC_060172.1:35633586-35645812 GCF_021292245.1 Micropterus dolomieu
GGTGCAAAGTAATCCAAAGAATCTTTCCTCCTCTATATGTCTCACAGTTGTCCAATTTAAAATTGTTCACCGTCTGCTTTGGTCCAAAGTTTGACTTTCTAAGATCAATTCCAACATAGACCAAACGTGTGATCGACGCAAACAGGCTCCTGGCACTCTATTGCACATGTTTTGGACATGCCCAAAACTGTACACGTTTTGGCAATCTATATTTGGGACCTTTACTAAGGTATTTGGAAGAATAGTGCGGCCGTCTCCTCTTATTGCACTGTTTCGGGTGACCCCAGAGTATACCCCTTTTAGATGGTTGTTTAGATGTTGTATTTGTTTTTGTCTGTTAAGCCCCTCTTGGGTGTTGTGTACTGTTTAGAATTCTAATAAAAAAAACTTGATCAAAAAAAAACAACAATATAATCTTCTTGGTGGGGTTCATCAGTGGTGATAAATGATTAGATAGTAGTAGATTTGCATCCACCTTTTTTCCCAGCATATATGGTGTGTTATCTCCCCCGAGATGAATGCAATTCTAGGAAATAAGCAAAACACCGGTAGGTAACTGAGATGTAACTAGGCCGATCAGTTGGGTAAAGTAAGAAAAGTTAATGGCGAGAAATTAGGTGTGTGACAGCCGCTTCTCAATTTGTCTAGGCTCTGCAGTTGCATGTATTTTTAATCTTTGACGGCCCCTGCTTGGATTCAAGATTCAAGCACCACTAGATTCCTTTTAGATTACATATGATGGTAATGATTTAGCTTGCAAAATGTTAGCCATAACTGTTACTGCCTAACAGCTTTCGTTAAATATTTGTTGTTCAACACACTGCTATTTTGATTTTGGATTTGAGTACACCTATCGACAGCGCTGTGTGATATTATATATAGTCCTGGAAATGATAGTTCAATTCAATTCAATTCAATTCATCCATCCATCCATCCATCCATGCATCCATCCATCCATCCATCGTCAACCGCTTATCCTGCTACCCCTATCCCAGCTGACATCGGCCAAAAGGCGGGATACACCCTGGACAGGTAGCCAGTCCATCACAGAGAGAACAGTGAAGCGACAGTGCTATCCACTGCACCACTGTGCCGCCCATAAGAGTATAAATATAAAATATAAACACAAATATAAAGGAGTGTGAGTATGTACAATATTTACATTATTAAGAATTATTATGGTGAACCAAAAAGCACTAGTGAATAAATAGCAGCAGAGAATATTGCACATTAATTATTTAACAGGTAATATTGCACAGAAAATAGATAATAAGGTGTAGTTTAATAACTGACTGTCAGACACTTAAAGGGAGGAGTTATAAAGCTTGATGGCCACAGGCAGGAATGACTTCCTGTGGCGCTCTGTGGTGCATTTGAGGGGGAATGAGTCTTGCACTGAAAGTGCTCCTGTGTTTGAGCAGCACGTCATGGAGTGGGTGGGAGACATTGTCCAAGATGACATGTAGTTTGGACAGCATCCTCCTCTCTGACACCACCGACAGAGTCCAGCTCCACCCCCAGACTGTCACTGGCCTAACGGATCAGTTTGTTGAGTCTGTTGGCGTCCGCTACCCTCAACCTGCATTGGTTTGCTGTTCCAGCAAACAGGATAGCACTGGCCACCACAGACTCATAAAACATCCTCAGCATCGTCCTGCAGATGTTGAAAGACCTCAGCCTCCTCAGAAAATAGAGATGGCTTTGGCCCTTCCTGTAGAGGGCTTGAGTGTTCTTGGCCCAGTCCAGTTTATTGTCAGTGTGCACTCCCAGGTATGTGTAATCCTCCAAAATGTCCACAGGGACCCCCTTGATGGAAACAGAGGTCACTGGTGCCTTGGCTCTCCTTAGATCCACAACCAGCTCTTTAGTTTTTGTCACGTTGAGCTGCAGATGGTTCAGTTCACACCATGTGACAAAGTCCCCCACCACAGCTCTGTACTCAGCCTCTTCACCCTTGCTGATACATCCAACCACAGCAGAGTCATCAGAAAACTTCTGAAGGTGACAGGACTCTGTGTGGTAGTTGAAGTCTGGGGTGTAGATGGTGAAGAGGAAGGGAGAGAGGACCGTCCCCTGCGGGGCCGCTGTTGCTGACCACACTGTCTGACACTGTGTTGCAGGCGCACATACTGTGGTCTGCCAGTCAGTTAGTCTGTCTTCTCACCTGGTCAGCAGTGAGGCACACAGAGGTCACATGTGGGGGAGGGGGAGAGGAGGAGTCGTCAGGCTGGTGAGAGCTGTTAACCTGAGAGCCAGAGGAGGGGGGTTGGGGTCTCACAGGAGGGTGGGGGACAGTGAGGAGGAGGAGGTTGGAGTAGTGGGGTTGGAGGTATTTTAGGTGTTTGAGGGCAGACAGCAGCTGAGTTAGTTGGGGGATAGGCAAGAGCAACAAATCTTGGCATCAAATCTGTTAAAGAACAGATTAAGTTCGTTGGCCCTGTCCAAGCTGCCTTCAACTCCTCTGCTGCCAGTCGGTCTGAAGCCAGTGATGTTCCTCATGCCGCTCCAGACCTCCCTCATCAGAATCAGAATCAGAAGGAGCTTTATTGCCAAGTAATGTTTTACACATACGAGGAATTTGACATAGACAAACATACAGTTGACATAAATAAATGTAGAAATGTAGAAATATGGAATGGAAGAACAACGTTGCAGATATATACATGTGTATTATTCTGGGTCTGTGCCGTGCAGAAGTAACGTAACAGAAGAGAATATTGTGTAAATATAAATATATAAACTGACAACATAAAAATATACAACAACGAAGATCAATAATCATGTTGTTCTGCTGGAGTTTAAGCTCTAGCTTCCTCCTGTACTTCTCCTTAGCCTCCCTGATCTTCACCTTCAGGTACCCCTGAATGGCCCTCACCTCCTCCCTATTACCATCTCTGAAAGCCCTCCTCTTAGCATTCAGGATGTCCTTGATGTCCTTTGTTACCCACGGTTTGTTGTTTGAGTAACAATGGACAGTCTTTGCTGGGACAGTGCAGTCCACACAGAAGTTGATGTAGACTGAGATACACTCAGTAAGCCCATCTATGTCCTCTCCATGTGTCTCACAGAGATCATCCCAGTCTGTTACCTCGAAACATCCCTGAAGTGTCTCATAGGCCTCCTCCAAGCATCTCCTCACCGTCCTTGTGGTCACAGGCTGCCTTTTCACCAGAGGCACGTAGCAGGGATTGATGTGAACCAGGTTGTGGTCTGACCTGCCCTTTGGGGAGAGGGGGGAAAAGCTGTATGCGTTCTTAACGTTAGCATACAGCAGGTCCAGGGTCCTCTCCTCTCTAGTATGGCAGCTCACATACTGGGTGAAGTTGGTTAGTGTGGTGGTCATGGTGACGTGGTTGAAGTCACCAGAGATCAGTATGAGGGCACTCGGGTGTTGAGTCTGGAGTTCAGCAATGGCGGTGTGGATGACGTTACACGCCGATGCTGGGTTGGCAGAGGGCGGAATGTAAACAGCTACAGCGATGGCATGTGAAATTTCCCGTGGTAGATAATAAGGCCGGAGTCCCACAGCAAGCATTTCAATGTCCGGGCTACAGATACGCTGTTTAACCTTAATATTACAGGGATTACACCATCTGTTGTTAACTAGAATGGCAATTTTTTTTTTCTTTATGCTTACCGCTCTCGGTGCAGTGCCTGTCGGCCCAAACAGTCTGAAACCCGTCGATGGAGATGTGGTCAGGAATATCCGAGTGTAGCCAAGTCTCTGTGAAGCACATTAAACTACACTCCCTAACTAACGCTGTTAGCTCGTCCATCTTATTAGCCAGTGATCTCACGTTGCCCATGATGAGACAGGGGAGACACGGCTTAAATCTCCTTCACCTAAAACTCTGTTGTCTGGATCCTTCTCTCTTCCCTACCATTTCGTTACTCCTCTGCAACCTCTGTGTGTCCTCCTCCAGATCTCAGTGGGGATGTCTGTGGGCCTGGGCGCCCCGGTCGGCTTCAGCGCGATCAGCTGGTCCCGGGTGTAAACAAAGTGGCCATGAAGTTGCTGCGCAACGGTGCCATGGCTTACCAAATCTCAACTTCCATGATTAGAGTGAGCCTAGTTTAAATTACATATACCAAAAATCACACACGAGATATAAAAAAGAAAGTTAAAAGTTAGAAAAGAAGACGACGAACGACGGAGCAACTGCAACAGGCTGCATGGCTATCCTGCAACTGTATGTAGACAGACAGGCAGAAAATTTAATCTTACATTCAGCTCGACTGCACTAAACTATTCTGCTTCCTCAACAAAGTAAGTACTTCACATCTGACTCCCTGAGGTAATCAACAAAACACTCGTTGTAGCATCAGGTTAGTTACGTATCTTCCAGTATAGCATATATCACCATATCTTTAGAAAAAATAGACGTAAATCATCAACCTGCCTCTTAGACCCCATCCCGACTAGGCTGCTTAAAGAAGTTTTACCCTTAGTCAGCACTTCTTTACTAGATATGATCAATTTGTCTTTATTTAACAGGTTATGCACCATAGCACTTATGGTGGTAGCTGTAATTAAACCTCTTCTGAAAAAGCCCAACCTTGATCCAGGGATTTATTTGTGTGATGGCTTTTACTGTAGGTTTGAAAAGCCCACAGTCACACCTTTCACACCTCTCCCCCACTCCACAACCATCTTCAAACTCACTTCCCTCTCTGACACACTGTCATCCCCCCTCTCTGACCCCTCATCTGCACTCATGATCTGTGAAGAGGACGTGAGCCACCTCTTCCAAAGGCAGAAGATCAGGCAGGCTCCTGGACCTGACAGTGTGTCACCATCCTGCCTGAAACTCTGTGCAGACCAGCTGGCCCCCATCTTCACACAGATCTTCAACAGATCACTGGAGCTGTGTGAAGTTCCCTCCTGCTTCAAACGCTCCACAATCATCCCGGTCCCCAAAAAACCCTCCATCTCTGGACTAAATGACTACAGTCCTGTCGCCCTGACATCTGTAGTCATGAAGTCCTTTGAAAGGCTGGTGTTGGCCCACCTGAAGGACATTACAGGCCCCTTGCTGGACCCCCTGCAGTTTGCCTACAGGGCTAACAGGTCAGTGGATGATGCAGTCAACTTGGGACTGCATTACATCCTGCAACACCTCGACTCTCCAGGGACATACTCAAGGATCCTGTTCGTGGACTTCAGCTCGGCGTTCTGTACCATCATCCCGGACATCCTCAGCACCAAACTCACCCAGCTCACTGTGCCAGCCTCCACCTGTCAGTGGATCACAAACTTCCTGACTGACAGGAGTCAGCAGGTAAGACTGGGGAACATCACATCCAGCACCTGGACTATTAGCACTGGCGCCCCCCAGGGGTGTGTGCTCTTTTTTGGGCCGATCACCGATTGCTGAAAGCTGTATCGGCCGATACCGATCATATTTGGAGCCTTTTATTTATCATGTAGCAATATACGGTATACTGTATATTTATTGAAACTCTGTGCAGATCTGTGTGAAGATGGGGGCCAGCTGGTCTGCACAGAGTTTCAGGTAGGATGGTGACACAACGTTGGGGCCAGGAGCCTTCCTGATCTTCTGCCTTTTTATTGCCTTTTTAAATATCGCCCTGCCACAGTAACAATAGAGTACAATGAAATCTACATTTTAGTCACTTTTTAAGACACAATGTTTTAAACACAGTTTGTTTATTTTATATATTTAATATTTAGCTCTTATATAATATTCATTGTTTAACTGGTAATACTTGACGTATCTTTTTAATTGAGAATTTAATGCACCTTTGGGCTGGCACAAAAGTAATCTTGTTTTACTACACAATAACAAACGTGCTTGAATCTTGAATTTAAGAAATTAAAAAATACATGCAACTGCAGGGCTTAGACAAACTGGGAAGCAGCTGTCACACACCTCATTTCTCACCATAACTATTCATACTTTACCCAACTCAGGAACATCGCCCTACTTACATACCAGCTACCTACCAGTGTTGTCCTGATTTCTGCATGCCTGCCTAGAATTGCACCTCGGGGGAGAAAACACACCATATATGCTGGGGAAAAAAGGTGGATGCAAATCTAGGCAGGTAGCCTACAACATCTGTTCTACCGCATTATGCATCCACTTTGCTGTGCACACTGATCAAATGTGGTTATCACAACTTCTATAAGTGTAATGAAATAATGATGAGTTTACACATTCATACAATATATACTTCTAATCATTTATCACCACTGATAAACCCCACCAAGAATATTATATATTTTTTAAGCAATGCTTGGCGAACAGGCAGAACTCCCTGAACACAGTCATTTGTTACAGTAACAAATCTAACATTAACATTACATTGTCCATGTGACAAGTTTAACATTAACATGGCATAAAGTCAGCTAAATAACAAAGTAGACCATCACTGTCCAACTTCACACAGGAGCCTTTTGCTCCAAAGTATTGTCACCGCTAAATTAACTAAATACGTTTTGACTTGTTTTTAAAGAGTACTTGAAGGTGCAGACGATGCTCGGCGGACAGGCAGTATCTAATAGGTTTTGCCTTCTATGCATGACTCTTTAAAAAATGGTCAACATACCCTCCCGTTCAGTTATCAGTTATACCATCCCATTTACTTAGCATCGTTAGCACAGATTAGGATCACTCAAAGCTGTGCTAATTAGCTTAACGGGATAAGCTAACATGCTATTTATGCCAACAATGATACCGGCTAATCATTGCTAACACATAAATGAAATACTACAATTTCACTCACCAAAAAAACTGGAGCACTGGCTTCTTGGGCAGTCTGTACAATTAACAGCCGAGCCCAGCATATTCCTCCGCTACAGTCATCTTGGCTAGCTCCAGCTCCAGCAGTGTACTCTGAGGCCAGTATGACTAAACTTGATCAGTTTGTCAGGGGGTGTGGTTTGTGATTAACAGTTTCAACAGGAAGTAACAAAAATCACATGCAGTAAATGACAGTAGAGTGTTGTGAACGATGAATGGTAAATCAAGTTTATCATATCAGTCAGTATCATATCATCATAATATCATATCAGTTGACTTATCATATCATCATAATATCATATCAGTTGACAATTTATTACTCTATATTTCAATTCACCTTAAATTCACCCCTCTGGTAGGCGCTACAGAGCACTGTACGCCAAAACCAACAGACTCAGAAGCAGTTTCTTCCCACAAGCCATCACTCTGATGAACAGCTGATTTCTGACTCACAGTGTCAGGAACAATTCCTGTGCAATAACCCAGTAACTCTGTCTCTAATCAGCCACCTGTTTACTGGTTTCCACTTATTATTTATTTATTCATCATTCTCTATTTCAGTGCTGCTCATACTATGTCATATTGTATATACTGTATACTAATACACCTACCTCAGGTCATAAGGTCATAGGTCTTACTTTTTTCAGCATCCTTTGCACTATGCTCCATCACACTGTGTACATGTGTACATGTATGCATGTATGTGTATGTGTACCTGTATATCACATCCACCTTCAACATGTACATAATGAGAATAATAGTTTACTCTTGCATCCTTTGCACTCTGATCACTGCACTATTTGTCAATATGTCTATATTGTTTTGTTCATAGTGTGTATATTAGCGTTGTCTATACTGTAGTTTGTGTCTGATTTTATTTTATTATTATTTTATTATTGTGTTATGGTATTTTTGTCAAATTCCTCGTATGTGTACACATACCTGGCAATAAAGCTGATTCTGATTCTGATTCTAAATTTAACCACTCTGTATTTCAATTCACATGCATTTTCATCACCTCCTTTTATTAGTTACTTTTTGTTACTTCAACCCTTGAGGCTTCTTTAACTTCTTTAAATGATGAATGTCAATTTTGGGTTGTGAATGATGATTGATGAAAAATGGTTATGTTTTCATTCCATCACTACTGTTTTAATCAAATCGACTTTAAATTAATCAAATCACTTGAATATTTATCACTCTATTTTTCATTTCATATCCGTTTTCATCACCACCTGTTATTTTCACTCATCATAGTTATGTGCCAAAACATTTGCCCTTATGATATAAGAATGGTTGGTGCTATTATTCTGAGTTGCATGCCCTGCCTTCTACAGTTTTGTTCTAATGCAGCCATTCTGCATTAGAAATGTAGCAATTTAGTTAGTGTAGACACACTTTTATTATTAATCCATCATTACCTTTTATCAGGCCTCTTAATTTTTTAGTTTTTATTAAGAATAGCATCCTGGAGTCTATGTGTCTTTATTTTTTAAGATGGGTGGAAATTGGATATAAATAAATAATTCAAAAATACTCTTAAAAATAAGATCTTGGGGCAGTCTGGTAGCCTAATGATTAAGGCATGTACCACATAACCACGGTACAAATCCCAACTGGGGAGCTATGTCTCGATCTACTGGCTGTCAAATGAAAGCAAAAATGCAAAATTGCCACAAAAACATCAACAACAAGATCTTTAAAAATATAATTACAGTACATAATCAAATCTTCATCTGCATTCTCCCACTCTTTCTTTTTACTTTCTGCATGCACAAGTGTTGTAACAAGAGGACCTTGTTTACTTGCAGTGAAAACTTTACTTTGTGTTTTGCTGCATGGCAACATATCATACAGGGGAAATACTTTTAAATCTACTATATTAGGAGCACCTTCATTGCCAAATGAACACCTTGCAACAGTTGCTGCTTTGATTCAAGCCAGTGAGCTTTGTTGCCTATAATACCCCTCTCTCTCTCTCCGTTTCGTATCAACCTCTTCACCTGTCAAAGGTGAAGGCAAAAAATGGCCAGAAACATTGTCTTAAAAAATCTACTATTATAGTTACTTATTTATTTAAATATTACATTTTTAAGTGAAAAGACTTATTAAGCTATATTAAAAATACTGGAAAATAGCCACATATGAAACATCAAACTTATGTTGGGTTAAACCATCCATCCATCGTCAACCACTTATCCTGCATACAGGGTCGTGAGGGGCTGGAGCCATTCCCAGCTTACATCGGGCGAAAGGCGGGGTACACCCTGGACAGGTCGCCAGTCCATCACAGGGCTGGCTTAAACCAAACACCAATAAAAAAATTGTTTTTATGCAGGCGTCAGCTCAACATTTATTTTCTCCTGGCATATTTTTTTAGGTGCCAGTAGATCTCTTTTATCATTTGTGACTCACAAGATAAAGAACAGTACAATTTGTTCAGTCCAATGCTTAAATTGTAATTAAAATGTAATTAATCTAAAGCAGCCTGTATAGTGACACGTTAGGGCACAGATCATGTTTTTTTATTTGAGGGTACAAATGACTAATTTGTAAAACAAAATTTTAATGTTATTTAATGTGCACATTAAATCATAAGTTAAGCTCGATACATGCCTGAGCTCTAGACCATTTATGGACAGAGAAATTTGGAGGCCAGGCAGAACCCTAAATGCTTATCCAGCCACTTTCCATCTCAACTAGACCACATATTGTACACGTCATTGCAGCTACACATTTTGACATCCTCTCATGGATTGTTTGAGCAAGAGGCAGATATATTGTGCCTGACACTTGACACTACACCACGAGTACCTAGATTTATTTAGAAGTGGCAGTACTGAGTAATAGAACTCAACTGCACTTTAAATGATGTCATACTAGTGAGTACTGGCGCAGTTAAAGCACCTGAGGATCCATTTTTCCTCCATCTTTGTTGGTGCTATCAGTTGTCTAAGGTAAATGTAAATGCTCCGTACTTGTATAGCGCCTTTCTAGTCTTTTCGGTCAAAACGCTTTTACACTACATCTGCATTCACTATTCACGCACATTCATTCACTGAGCCAGGGGCAATTCGGGCACTTCGACATGGAGCCTGGGGGAGTCGAGATTGAACCGCCGACCTTCCGATTAATGGCCAACACGCTCTACCTCCTGAGCCACAGCCGCCCCTGTGTGCTTGTTTCATAGCTGTTCTATATGTCTTTTTCCTTTCCTATTTCAATACTGTTTAGTCATCAATTCAGTAATGTATCCACACATTAAAAATGATAATAATAATAATAATATTAATAATAATAATAATAATAAGCCTAGCGTCTTGACGCACGTTGGGGCATGTCACGGCCGCGGCGCATTGGCAGGAGGTTAAGAGACGGGCCTCTGAATTATTGTGCATTTTGGAGCATTCCTGAAGGAGTTAATCATCACTTCCTGTGTCCACTATGTGGCGCTATGAAAATGAAATGATTTTTGTCACAAATGCCTTACTTCCTGTTTCCGGTAGGTAGCGCTATCACATTGCGTGAAATATCAGTGAATTTACAGTGAAGTTACAAAAAACTTCCTGTTTTAATGGCGAATCATCGATTTTCAATACCAAGCCACGGACACGCCCTTTCATGAAAAGTCACAGATAGCACAAATTTTCATTGTCAATGCCTTTCGAATGCACAGCAAAATTTTGAGGTTGACTGGATGAATTGAGTAGGAGGAGTTTAAATTACGGAGGCACTCTGTATGTGGCGCTAGCGAGCCATTTTGCAACGCCCATGCACGAAAACCATATGACACGGAAATTTGTAAGTTTTTGAGCATGTTAAGGCCACCAAAAATGCGATTGCTTTTCAGAAATGCGCCAATGCGCCACACGCTTTGGACGCTGTGCAAAGGACTTAAATGCACTTCCTGTGTCCCATATGTGGTGCTACAGAGGTCCCAGTAACTATACGTTATGTCCCAGTACATCAAGTGTTAAAGGTTTTCTGAGATAGTTTTAAAGCCAACCTGCAAGAAGTGCTTCATCAAAACATAGAAGTAGTCACTTCCTGTTTCAAGTAAGTAACAAAGAGTGGATATTGGCTTGTAGATGTGTTCAGGGCAGGACTCTTATCAAACATTTAAATTTTTGTACAGATGTGAGCATGTACACTGAAGTTATAACAGCTTCCAGTTTCATGGCGAGTCATCAGTTTTTGACGCCACGCCACGGACTCGCCCATTGACAAAAACTCACAGATAGCACAACTTCTCATTGTCAGTGACTTTAGATTGCATAGCGAAAATTTGAAGTCGATCCGATAAAAAAGAGTTTGTCATTTAATTCAAAATGGCTGACTTTCTGTTGAGTTCAGGGCATTGCTCCCTAAATTTCCACCATACCACCAACATAAAATTACAAGAGATCTTCAAGTGACATTAGACACTTGTTAAAGCAGCAATAAATCCTAGTAGGAGCTATAAGCACGTACAGCATCAATTGGGTAAATACCTCAGGAAATAAGTTACAATTACAACTACTACTACAATTAGATTTACATAGTACCAAAGATGGGAACCCCTCCTCTCTCTGCCAGCAGCAACGTTACCTGCAGGCAGTGAATCACTGCAGCAGAGGAGGACAGGAGGAAGGACTGATACTGACTGATGTCTGAATACTTCATTCTTTCTAAACTTCACTTATTATTTTGATGTCAGGAATATTAGGCTATTTATTTTACTGACAATTTGATTTGTTTCCAGTGAGGTATTATTGAGTTAATGATAAAAGACTTGACTATTGGCCTTGGCGGAGGTCTGCCCTCTCCAATGGATCACAAACTGTCACCCTGCTCTGAGCTCCAGGTTCCTGCAGTGTAAAAAGGTCATATGATTCAAGATTTTGAATATTATTTACAGTACTGAATTGTAAAAGGTATGCTTGAATGAAGAAGCCCAAATTTATTGATGTGGTGTTAAAGACAAACTTTAAATTTAATTGTGGGGTTTAATCATTTGGTGTATGGCCAGATTTTGCAAAGGCTATTTGCTGCTAATGATAATTATCACAATATAATTTTCCTCAATTGCAAAATAATAGATGTTCAATAAATGTTCAATATCACGGATCACGAATGAATTCATTTTTCTATTAAGATATTTATTTTAAGTAAAGTAACTGAAAAAGACTGTAGTTAATTTTACTCATGCATATTTGTTGAAAAAAGATTTTTATCATAACCATAAAATATAGGGGTAGGGGTAGGGTTAGGTTTAAAACTACAATTAAACATCTGGTTTCTTTAACTTTCACTCAGGAGCACATATCAGCCATTAAACTTAAAAAAAATAATGATTTCATATTTATCGTGATAATTATCAATATCAAATTATATTAAGTTTTTGAAAAAACTTTTGGCCATATCATCCAGCCCTATTTGTAGCAGTTTGTTGACCACCATTTTTATGTAGGATAGCATAACAT
>NC_060172.1:35645912-35660401 GCF_021292245.1 Micropterus dolomieu
AATTGTAATTAAAATGTAATTAATCTAAAGCAGCCTGTATAGTGACACGTTAGGGCACAGATCATGTTTTTTTATTTGAGGGTACAAATGACTAATTTGTAAAACAAAATTTTAATGTTATTTAATGTGCACATTAAATCATAAGTTAAGCTCGATACATGCCTGAGCTCTAGACCATTTATGGACAGAGAAATTTGGAGGCCAGGCAGAACCCTAAATGCTTATCCAGCCACTTTCCATCTCAACTAGACCACATATTGTACACGTCATTGCAGCTACACATTTTGACATCCTCTCATGGATTGTTTGAGCAAGAGGCAGATATATTGTGCCTGACACTTGACACTACACCACGAGTACCTAGATTTATTTAGAAGTGGCAGTACTGAGTAATAGAACTCAACTGCACTTTAAATGATGTCATACTAGTGAGTACTGGCGCAGTTAAAGCACCTGAGGATCCATTTTTCCTCCATCTTTGTTGGTGCTATCAGTTGTCTAAGGTAAATGTAAATGCTCCGTACTTGTATAGCGCCTTTCTAGTCTTTTCGGTCAAAACGCTTTTACACTACATCTGCATTCACTATTCACGCACATTCATTCACTGAGCCAGGGGCAATTCGGGCACTTCGACATGGAGCCTGGGGGAGTCGAGATTGAACCGCCGACCTTCCGATTAATGGCCAACACGCTCTACCTCCTGAGCCACAGCCGCCCCTGTGTGCTTGTTTCATAGCTGTTCTATATGTCTTTTTCCTTTCCTATTTCAATACTGTTTAGTCATCAATTCAGTAATGTATCCACACATTAAAAATGATAATAATAATAATAATATTAATAATAATAATAATAATAAGCCTAGCGTCTTGACGCACGTTGGGGCATGTCACGGCCGCGGCGCATTGGCAGGAGGTTAAGAGACGGGCCTCTGAATTATTGTGCATTTTGGAGCATTCCTGAAGGAGTTAATCATCACTTCCTGTGTCCACTATGTGGCGCTATGAAAATGAAATGATTTTTGTCACAAATGCCTTACTTCCTGTTTCCGGTAGGTAGCGCTATCACATTGCGTGAAATATCAGTGAATTTACAGTGAAGTTACAAAAAACTTCCTGTTTTAATGGCGAATCATCGATTTTCAATACCAAGCCACGGACACGCCCTTTCATGAAAAGTCACAGATAGCACAAATTTTCATTGTCAATGCCTTTCGAATGCACAGCAAAATTTTGAGGTTGACTGGATGAATTGAGTAGGAGGAGTTTAAATTACGGAGGCACTCTGTATGTGGCGCTAGCGAGCCATTTTGCAACGCCCATGCACGAAAACCATATGACACGGAAATTTGTAAGTTTTTGAGCATGTTAAGGCCACCAAAAATGCGATTGCTTTTCAGAAATGCGCCAATGCGCCACACGCTTTGGACGCTGTGCAAAGGACTTAAATGCACTTCCTGTGTCCCATATGTGGTGCTACAGAGGTCCCAGTAACTATACGTTATGTCCCAGTACATCAAGTGTTAAAGGTTTTCTGAGATAGTTTTAAAGCCAACCTGCAAGAAGTGCTTCATCAAAACATAGAAGTAGTCACTTCCTGTTTCAAGTAAGTAACAAAGAGTGGATATTGGCTTGTAGATGTGTTCAGGGCAGGACTCTTATCAAACATTTAAATTTTTGTACAGATGTGAGCATGTACACTGAAGTTATAACAGCTTCCAGTTTCATGGCGAGTCATCAGTTTTTGACGCCACGCCACGGACTCGCCCATTGACAAAAACTCACAGATAGCACAACTTCTCATTGTCAGTGACTTTAGATTGCATAGCGAAAATTTGAAGTCGATCCGATAAAAAAGAGTTTGTCATTTAATTCAAAATGGCTGACTTTCTGTTGAGTTCAGGGCATTGCTCCCTAAATTTCCACCATACCACCAACATAAAATTACAAGAGATCTTCAAGTGACATTAGACACTTGTTAAAGCAGCAATAAATCCTAGTAGGAGCTATAAGCACGTACAGCATCAATTGGGTAAATACCTCAGGAAATAAGTTACAATTACAACTACTACTACAATTAGATTTACATAGTACCAAAGATGGGAACCCCTCCTCTCTCTGCCAGCAGCAACGTTACCTGCAGGCAGTGAATCACTGCAGCAGAGGAGGACAGGAGGAAGGACTGATACTGACTGATGTCTGAATACTTCATTCTTTCTAAACTTCACTTATTATTTTGATGTCAGGAATATTAGGCTATTTATTTTACTGACAATTTGATTTGTTTCCAGTGAGGTATTATTGAGTTAATGATAAAAGACTTGACTATTGGCCTTGGCGGAGGTCTGCCCTCTCCAATGGATCACAAACTGTCACCCTGCTCTGAGCTCCAGGTTCCTGCAGTGTAAAAAGGTCATATGATTCAAGATTTTGAATATTATTTACAGTACTGAATTGTAAAAGGTATGCTTGAATGAAGAAGCCCAAATTTATTGATGTGGTGTTAAAGACAAACTTTAAATTTAATTGTGGGGTTTAATCATTTGGTGTATGGCCAGATTTTGCAAAGGCTATTTGCTGCTAATGATAATTATCACAATATAATTTTCCTCAATTGCAAAATAATAGATGTTCAATAAATGTTCAATATCACGGATCACGAATGAATTCATTTTTCTATTAAGATATTTATTTTAAGTAAAGTAACTGAAAAAGACTGTAGTTAATTTTACTCATGCATATTTGTTGAAAAAAGATTTTTATCATAACCATAAAATATAGGGGTAGGGGTAGGGTTAGGTTTAAAACTACAATTAAACATCTGGTTTCTTTAACTTTCACTCAGGAGCACATATCAGCCATTAAACTTAAAAAAAATAATGATTTCATATTTATCGTGATAATTATCAATATCAAATTATATTAAGTTTTTGAAAAAACTTTTGGCCATATCATCCAGCCCTATTTGTAGCAGTTTGTTGACCACCATTTTTATGTAGGATAGCATAACATAGCAAAATCTGAAATAGCACAGCACACATTTGCATACAGGAATATAACTTGGTATAGAGCAGCAGTTTCATACAGCACATCATAGCATAGAGTAGTGTAACTACTACAGTACAGTATGAAAGAGCATACGCAGTGCAAGAACATAATTTGTTGTTTCTATTACTGACTTGTAAAAGATGAGAACCCAGTTCTTTAGCCATGTTGTCCAGAGGACTGAACCTTGTTGACTTAACCCATCCATCACCCAAACCTACAGAGAGAGAGAGAGAGAGACCGACACGGTAAGACAGTCAGAGAGACAAAGACTGACACAATGACAGAAAAATTTACAGTCACTGGGCTTTCGCACCAAACATGTAAGTTCAAGTTGTTGTGCAGATCAAGGGCATTATTTCCAAATATAAATATTTTTGGGCATCTTAGAAGTCATGTAAATCCACTCTCTGACGGTACCAGGACAGGATGTGATACCAGGTTTGAAATTTACTATATAATTTACATTTATTCAAATATTTCTGTTCATTTTCACAATATAAATGTGCAAACATCAATCAATCCCAGACCGCTGCCATACATGCAATAAAAGCACCACATTAATAAGGATTGTCCAATATTGAAAATTTAAGGCAAGGCAAGTTTATTTGTATAGCACATTTCAACAAGGCAATTCAAAGTGCTTTACATAAAACATAAAAGCATTAAAGGGAAATTTAAAACATAACATACGTTATGTATTTAAAAATTGTATTTCAATCCGAGAGTGTAGTGACCTGGACTATTTCAAATCACTTATCAAAACCCACCTCTTTAGACTAGCTTTCAACCTCAAATAATATTACATCGCACCTGCTGCTATTTGTTATTTCTATGGTCTCCCCTATGCTTTTTTGTATTTTGTGTTTTGTGTTTTTTTTTTTGTTCATGTATTTTATATGTATGTATCTTATCTATTTTTAAATGTACATAATTACTGGTTTTATTGTAAAGTCTTTGAGTGTCATGAAAAGGTTGTATAAATAAAATGTATTATTGTTATTATTATTATTACACGCTCATTGACTGAGACCCATAAGAGGGTGTGTGTGGAAGAGAAAGCCTCAATAAATATTTCATGTAAATGTAAATGTAAATGCTCTGTACTTGTATAGCGCCTTTCTAGTCTTTTTGACCACTCAAAGCGCTTTTACACTACATCTGCATTCACACATTTCACTGGTGTTTATGTGTTTTGTGATAAGAAAAGCTTGCCAGATCTCATGTTATTTTGTGTTACATCCTTCAGCCAGCATTTATTTTCCATTTGAGGCGAATCAGTCAACGAGCAGTGTAGGGAGGGCCACAACTGCAGCTTGGTAAGTGTGTACCTTTAGATCCCCAGGGACCACCCCAAATATGTGCTGTCAGTGCAGGGTCAGTTCAGGCCAGTTATGGTGCCTAAGGCCAGACACTCACTGGGTACTGATATTTTCATTGCCAAATAATTACTGATATTTTTCTTTAATTAAATTTTTCTTTAAGTCAACTTGTGGTCTGTGTTATAAACAACACACAGCCTTGTCTATCAGTGAGTATCTTTACACCACTGTTATAATTTCCCTGTAAGGAAAAGGTTGAAAGACGAAAGCAGAAACAGTGTTTTATGTTCTGTAGTCATCAGGACTGAACTCTATACACAACTTCACAGAATCCAATCAGCTGCTGCTGACTGCATGTGTGTGTCCCTCTCTGCATCAGCACAAAACATTTGCACAAATCTAGACTAACAGAAATTGTCCCTGTAAAAAAGCAGAATAAATTTCTTTTTGAAAGTCTATAAAGTATTCAATTTCTACTGAATCAATTCTTGCAGAAACGTGTGCTGAAAGCCTGGCAAAACTTTAGAACAGTGTTGTTGCTAAGTAGGTCAATGTGTAGAATCAATTCTGCTTTTCAAATCAATTGTAATTTCATACCAGAGCTGCTGGAATATTGGCACTGAAGGGGTATGGAAATATTAAATATATATACTAACTTTTTAGGTTTGCAAAGAAAAAGGACACAAAAGGGACATGAAAACATCAAAGCTTAACATACATTAATTTTCTATTTTAAGTGTGTCATAATTTTGAATGGTAAGTAAAAGTACAGAAGTATTAGCAGTGAAATAGATACAAGTATTAAGAATACTTATACAAATTCTGATTTCATCACATCACAAAACCTGTGGCTACAGGTTTTGTGATGTTGTAGCAGGTGAAAGTCTGAGTCATTAGACGGATGTATACTACGGATGTATTTAAACTACAGCAATCTTTAGTATTAAAATCACACTGGTAACCAACAGCTTTTCATGAGAAAAAAAACACCTAAGAAGATTACTGAAACATTAACTCTCCTGATGAGTTTACAATTGCTGAGTGGCTTTTAACAAGTATTAAACTAGTAAACATGAATCAATTATTTTGTATAAATCTAAGCTTCATATAGCATAACCCTAACCCTAACCCTGCCAGCAAAAAAGACCCTCTAAAATCATTTGTGACCTTACTAGATTCCTTGATAACCATGATAACCTCAACCAACAACCCTACCAAAGAAACAAGATGCAAACTCATGATATCAACATTAACTGACATGAAATACGCAACATGTAGGCCTA
Source organism: Micropterus dolomieu (assembly GCF_021292245.1). Taxonomy (NCBI): domain Eukaryota; kingdom Metazoa; phylum Chordata; class Actinopteri; order Centrarchiformes; family Centrarchidae; genus Micropterus; species Micropterus dolomieu. Next base: position 35,651,559 of record NC_060172.1, read on the forward strand.
CAATTATGCAAAAACAAAGCTGTGGTAAACTGTAGCACGTTCTCAAAAACTCGCATTTCACTCTATATTTCCCAGCAAGCAATAGCTGTCATTTCACCATCAAGGTTAACTATAAACCCAATTTAGTCTGGCTATGAGTAACCACGTCTAGCCACAATAACCTAAATTTGGTTACATAACGTTTTTGCAAAAATAACTTGCAAGGTGTATGATATTCCATCATGTAAGCAAAGTCAACAGTGATTACAAGGTTTTTTATTTTCATTTCTTTGACATGTTCTATGCATAGCCTGTGCTTAGTCACAATTTAGCTCTTGGTCAGACCGGCTATTTGTGGCCCACTTTTAGTCAAAATGGTCAAAACTGATTAATTGTGGTTTTTGCCTAGGCAGAACGTGAGATGGTTGATATCCCATTATTTTTGCACTGTCCATAATATATACAAGATAGTAAGTGTCATTTTATTGACATGGTCTATCTGTAGCCACGATTTGGCTCTGGTTTGTACAGGCTACAAGTAGTGTGCTTTTAGCCCTCCCAGTGAAATCGAGGCAATCAGTGTACTAATGCTTGGCTATAGCCCTGTTTCAGACCAGCAATGAGTACAGTCAAATTAGTGTCAAAACTAGGGTGGGGATGGAGCAGTGGATAAGACACATGCCTTTGGTGTCAGAGACCCTGGTTTGAAGCCCACTTTTCCCCATCCACCATTGTGTCCCTGAGCAAAGCACTTAACCAGAGGTGTGCGACCTATGACTTATAGAGCAATAGTAATTCGCTTTGGACAAAAAAAAGCGTCAGCTAAATTAACAAAATGTAAATTTGGTTACATGTAGTTTTCGCCCATGCAGCTTGTGAGGTATGAGACATCGTATCGTCATATGCAAGTAAACATGTGAAACATTTAAATTACCCTCATTTTCGCTGTCACACAAAATGTCCACTACATTAACTTTCATTTTAATCTAAAACAAAATGCAATTACTATTTTCATCCACTTGATGGCAATTGTAGCCCTACTGAGACATGACTACTGGCAACGTGAGACTTGAAAATTAGTGGACATCTGCGTTGCCAGATCTCATAATAAGCATTTCCACATTTTTTAGTTTTTGAACGAGAGTTAACTGTCGGAGAGTAACGGGTGAGAGCACTACTGCAAACGTTTGAAACAAGAGGACATTTACTTTGGTCTTTTTGTTTGTGTTGCACTTGCATATTAATATAACATGCACGACCGTGCTGCAGGTCAGCGACACCAAACCTAATGTTGTTCAAGTGGGCTGCTAGCCAAAAGGCTAAAGGAAGAATGGAGAACGACAGCTCTAAGTACTGCCATTAGGCCTAGCTGTGTCATGCTCAGGGATGCAAAGAACATTGATTGTCTTCCGTTGTAAACTTTGTGCGACCAGCAATAAGCTTTCAACTGCGAACAACTTTGTATTGAAGCATATGCTAAAGCAGCAAAGCAACGTGAAACTTAGCCTGTAGAAAGAAACTCCGGCAGCTGCTGCCAGTGATGCATCCACTTGGCAGTAGAGAGTGGCATTAATCCTTGTTTTGTGTTTTGTAAAAGCACTGAATACTTCTCTTATAAATGCATGTGCAGAAGAGTAACGTTAGTTCAAAAGTAGAGACACTTGCTTGATTTTTTTTAATCTCAGACAGTGGCGTTAGAAAACGTTACATGCTTCGTAAAAATCCCACTCATTGATGCTGTTATGAAGACGCGATTAGTTAAAATGTCGGGGAGGACCTGCTTTGTTTTTTTATTATTTTTAAATAACTTATAACCATAGCATATATGATACAGCATCCTCCGGCTGCAGTGTTTTCAGTTCGGCTGGTTGTTGACTCCTTAGGTTAATTATTGTTCCAGTAAAGTGGATTCATTTCCAAAATGCGCTGCTGAACAGGTTCCGTCACTTTTAAGGATGGGGTGGGGTGGTTGAAAGTTATTGTAACGCAAGAAGTGACGTGACTATTTACTGTTAAAACCCAGTAATAAGTAAAGTAATATTGTTACTTTTTAAATGAGTGATAAGTAAAAAGTAACTCATTACAATTTCTGAGCAATTTGTCCAACACTGTTACTGTAACCCCATGACAACTGGGTCTCCTCATGCCCTTAAAAACTCTTACATTTAATTATCTGAATTTAAAGGGGGTGAACATGAAACATGTGCAACCTATTATATTTTGTTATAAAAGACACACTCGTTTGATCATTATGATATGAAAATATGAGTTTTTGACTTTTGATACTAACTTATGTTTATTGCAAATTATCCAGCATACAGTCAAGAAAGCACAACAGTAAAAGACTTCAGAACAGAACACTTACATTCACTGCACATTGCTCTCACAAAAGAATAAAAGCAGTCTGTTTGGTTGTTCTAATGAAGCATGGTGGCTAAAACGTGTTCTGTTAATGTAAAGTAATATTTTTCATAGAGATAAATAGGCCAGTAATAAAGAAGGGCTTTAAATTAAGGGGAAAAATAGGTTATAAATAAAAAACCTTCATTAGAATGATGTCTACTGATAAGTATACTGTATGTTTTAATTTCAAATTATATGATGATAGTAGTCAGACATGTCTTATGGAATAACAGTGAACATAGTCAATTATAATGTTTATTTTTATTCATATTCTTACATATTAAACAGATATGGGTCATGGATAGTTACCTAAGAGACTGACTCCGACTAAGAGTTGATGCTCTTGCTGCATCAAGTAGCAGCTTGTATGAAGATTCAGATTTGGATAGCTTAACCCATTTATTTTGTCGTTATTTACATTTTTATCACCTTTGTTGTAAAAATTGTTTCTATATTTATTTCACTGTCTATATATATAATTGTATTTTTATTTATAATAATATCGACTATAATAATAATATTTTGTCATTAATTCCTTTACATTTTTATCATGTTGTAGCCTTTTATCTGAAGTTGTCTGTTGTAATCCCCTTTCTTAATTATAAATCTTTGAATGGATTGCAGTTTGTGAGAACTTGTTATATTTGAGTAAAAAAATACTTTAGACATTTTTTTGTTGTCTATTAGAGGTAGTCATTCAAAAGCTGTCTATTTGATGAATAGTCTATTCTTGGGCTATAGTTAGACGTCTACTCAGTGACAGCCCAAATTCAGCCCCGTTTTAACCTAGACGTCAGGGCTGTGTTTACCTTTAAACGCAAAATTGCGTGCTGGGTTCTAAGCTTGCTAATTCTGTTATTAAGCCTGTTTTTGTTGTTGTTTTGTTTTCCTTTGTTTTTGTGGCTCCATTAGCAATGAAATGTTTTAGCAGGAAGATAAACCTAATTACCAGCCTAATAACAAGGCGGTATTCAAAATTAAGAAACGCTATTTTGCAGAAAAAAAGACAGGCTGCTACCGGCCTGTTGTAGTCTAGGCTAAATCCTCATTTCATTTATGGACCATCAGTATTTGTCTTAGGCCTTACTTAACCTCACTGCCGTCCCCGCGGCTATGCGTTACGGACATGTATTGGGATAACAGGACTACAAACTAATCCACCACAAAATGCATCCATGATATTGTGGATCACAGCGACTTTGGCTTCCTGAGCATTGTGGACTCACCGGCCTGCCTTGGAGGAGACCGCTGACAGCTCGGCCGGCTGCCGCGGTGGCCCGTCCGTGAAAGGCCGTGTGTTCAGTCTGACTTTATGAGTGATGACAGAGAGGAAAAGCTCTGTTTTCCTGCCCTCTAACCTGCCCCAGTGTAGCTGCATGCGGCCTAATGAAATAATTCACCTTGATGAATGAGCGAGGCGTTTAAAGTGGACATTCGCGTTTAATCAGAGCAGGAACTGCGCTGACACCATAATGAAGTAAATGAGCAGAGATTAGTTCTGAGGGAGGAGCACGCTGTATACCTTCACTGCTACTGGGCCTACTGCGAGCAGACAAACACAATTAGGCTATAATAATTATTATTATTATTGCTATTATTATTATTAGGCCTACTTTCAGACCAAGTTGTAGTAGCCTACAAATAGCCTTTACTTCTCAGTGTTGTAGAAAGCTCTGAGGAAAAGACGACCAGCAAAGTATTTATCACTGTATAGGCTATTTTAACTTAAAGTTTATTTTAAACTTTAAATGACTAGTTTGTTTTAGAGGAGCAAAGAGGTTAACGGGTTCCAATAAGTCCTCATTATAAAGGATTTGTTTCTAACTTTTGGCTGTGCAAGTTAAATAATTTAGCCTACTTTAGAATCTGTTAACAACACCAACACTGGGGTTGCCAGCGTGTGAAAATGCCTTTGGCTGAAATTAAATCTATTTAGAAGTAATGCAGTTATTTATGGTGGTAAATTAAATTATAGGCTATAGCCTACACATGGACGTCTCTTTTTAAATAAACAATAGCCTATATAAAACATTGATACATTATTTCAACCACTGATAAAGTATTACGATATTACTTTAAGAACATGTACAAATTATGCCTTATTAGAAAGTGGTGCCAAAAAAGCAGTGTATGGATTTGTTTGTCACAGTGTGATTCTCTGAACCACAGAGCTCCGCACGGCCGCTGTTCTTATGGAATAGCCTGGGGTACCTTACTAACAAATTGTGCTATTTGGAATGTATCAATAAAGTGAAGCAGTATCCATTTGTTGCTACTTTCAGTTCTGATATATAGGTATTTCACACTCAAGAAATCAGGTCCCTGATTTTGTGATAGGCCTTCTCTCTTATACAAATGCTTATGATTTGACAATGACTATATTGACTCTTGACTGTGTTATAAATCGTAGGCCTATGCTCTGGATTCTGTTTTGTTTCTGAGTGTTTTAAATTGGTTAAACAGTCACTGTAGCCTATTTGTTCCCGTTTTTTGTCCTTTCCGGTCTTGGATAAACTTTATCAAACCTGGAAACGTGAATGCCCTTTTTTCTACAATTGTGGTCATGCATGTTCCCCCTCTGGCAGTTTGCGCGGAGTGCCTACCGTCTGGGAAGACTGCCCTCATCTTGAGGTAGCTGCTGGTCAGCCGGATGATGGAGGCCTTGTCCAGCTGGGAGGTGATGGCCGCAGGCAGAGGCAGCAGCTTCGCCAGCTCATAAAACTCTCCGTTTTCTTTCTCTCGCCGCGTCTTCGCCGCGTTCTTGCATTTTTCCTTCATTTCTGGAAGTTTGAGATGAATGATTCTTGCATAAGAATAGGCTAAGACTCCGCTTAGGTTAGCCTACAGCTGTGTCACTTAGAGATGAAAACCCGCTCTGGCATCCCGTCTGGAATCCTTTAAAAAATTAAAATAACGAGCAGTTATCTGAACCCGACAAACCAGACTACAGGCCCTTCACGCACCCCCGAAAGCCAGAGCAGAACTGCACACGTCCAACCATCCTTGACAAAGCTTTGTTCAACTCCCCAGCTTCACCTGTTCCACAGTAACAGCAGACAAAGTTACAGTGACGCCGCGTCCACTTCACGGTGTTTTCACGGGCTGGCACTGGGGATGCACTTGGAATCGCGCAAGGAAAAACAAAGAGGACAGGAACTGAAATTATCAGATGTTCTCAACAAATACACAGACCAGGACTGCAGAAGACTGCGAACTGAAGTGGTCTGAAAACCCCTCAGACAAGACCGTCTCTCTCTCTCTCTCTCTCTCTCTCTCTCTCTCTCTCCCTCTCCCTCTCTCGCTAGGCATAAGAATGTGTGTTTGAGTGTGTGTCAACACTACCATAAACTGCTTGGCTATAGGCCTACTCTGTACAATATTTACAGCTATATTATATATTAATAATATTTTATTATAATTACTGATGTGTGTCAGTTGTATGGCTCCCATACTCTATACAGCTTCATCATTTCTCTATTAAATTAAAGTAATCATCATTCAGAGGCATTTAAATGGTAGGAGGGCTCTTGAAGAAGCTTAAATACCAAAAATACACAAAAGACTGCAGGTGTAGGGACCAGTGTTTGGCAAGTTACTCAGGAATACTGAAATTAGTAACTTTTTACTTATTACTCCTTAAAAAAGTAACAATAGGCTATTACTTTACTCATTAGTGGGTCTGAAAAGTAATTAGCTATGTTACTTGTTCTGTTAATGGGCTAAAGTATTTTCACAGCGGACAACAATGTCCTTTGCATCTAAACTGACAAACTCACAATAATGTTAATACTTCCAGCTGTGGAAGCTGTCCACCTGTAACCCTGACAGTCGTGCCTATCCGTCAAGAACAACAAAACAAATCATGTTCTGGTAACAAAGTAACGCAGCGTTCCTTGGATTAAAAACTGCAATATTATTATTATAACACTGGTAGGGACTGACTCGTGTGTTGGAGTTCTTTCCAGAGAATGAGAGGGTGTCTACACAACTGCGTGAAGACACCCTCTGAGAGGAAGGCTCTGACTGCTGTGCCTATGCACCGAACAGCATTTGGAAGTATCCAGGCTTCTCAGAGTCTCTGGGTGGGGCCCTGGACAGGACACCTCCCTAACCCGTACTTTAAAGGTCAAGGTGATTGACCTTGTGGTTGTATCATTAGATCTGCTGCTATATGTCTTAGATACTTGGGTGAACAGAGCAGCAGGGCTGTCAACTGATCAATTCCTGGTGGTGAGCTGGATCAGGTGGCCGGGGAGACTACGAGACAGACCCGATAAATCCCAAACATGTAGTGAGGGTGAACTGGGCCATGTGGCCATTGTGGAGACAGGTGCCCAGAGTTGTGATCAGAAGGCTAACATCAGAAGAAGGAGACAGGTTGCCGGAAGGCCAGAAGGGCTGGAGCTTTGCACCAAAGCAAAAACCCAGGTATGCGAATTCAGGTTTCTCCAGAACTTCCTGGCCTGCTGAAGCACATCAAGCAAATTTTCATTGGAGTGTGAGGTTGACGGGAATATTGGTGCTAAAATTATTTGATTGATGATCAATTGATGAACAATTTCTAATCAAAAGGGTCATATTCCATGGTAATATTCATTTTTTGTAAAAACAATTGTCATCAAATTACCTCTGGTCTAACATACTGGAGTATGTCACTAAATGCCAGAGATGGCTCATACAGATTGAGCTAAGTAGAACAAAGTGATCAGCTCAGAAGCATATGAAACATTTCCAAGTGATTATATGAGCACATAGATTTGACCAATTATGAATTTGTCTCATAAAATGACAATGAACAGAACTTCTCTATAATGTCACAAAATAGATCAAGAATAGAATTAATCATTTTGTCTCCTTGTGAGTGACAAAACATTTTATGTCATCACTACTCATTCTGGCATTTAACAGTTTTGATAATCTAGCCTATGGTATAGAGTGTATGAGCTGGATATTAACTGGAGGAAAAATGTTCCTCGCACTCCTAAAGGCAGCTTTCATAAGAGTGTAATCAGTCCATTTATTTGCATTGGCTGGAACAGTCAGGCTATCACTTTCTGCATGGCTGTCAGTATTGATGGATGAACACTGTTCTGGCTGTAGAAGGGAAATCTTACCACAAAACTCACTGTTGACCTTTGAATCTGTACTTGTAGATTCTCTGAGTGCTCTGAACAGGTAGAAGTAGGACTGCTTTTTGGTGTTGCTGTTCTGGATGTCAGTACTGTACACCTAGGAAGTACATGTTTAGTTTTCTGCATGCGGTCCTGCAATGCATCTGCAGGACCGCATGGATTATTTCCAGCTTAATACAGTATACAATATGTGTATATTCAATTCAATTCAATTCAGTTCAATTCAATTTTATTTATATAGCGCCAAATCACAACAACAGTTATCTCACAGCGCTTTTCATAAAAGAGCAGGTCTAGACCGTACTCTATGATGTTATTTACAGAAGCCCAACAGTTCCCACCAAGAGCAGTACTAGGCAACAGAGGCAAGGAAAAACTTCCTTTTAAGAGGCAGAAACCTCGAGCAGAACCATGGCTCAGGGTGGGCGGCCATCTGCCTCGACCGGTTGGGGGTGAAGGAGAGAGAGAGGGGGCAAGAGAGGAACAGAGAGAAAAAGAGAGGGATGGAAGGAGAGAGAGGGGAGGGAGGCAGCCTACACAATATACACACACACACACACACACACACACGTACAGACAGTAAAGGTGATGTTGCTATAGACTAAATGAAAAATGGTACAGATATTTATAGTAGTGTTAATGATAATAATCATAATGTTAATGATTATAATAACAATAATAACAATAGGACTAGTAACAATAGTTGTTGTAGCAGAGGGTGTCGAGCAGGAACACAGGGGCAGCAGGTGACCCGCAGCCACAGATCCAGATTCCACAGCTCCAGAGCCAGAAACACCTGCAGGAAGTGATAGGAGGAGAGAGGAGAGGGACAAAAAAGCACAAGACTACCGGAAAGGGGAGAAGTTGTGTTAGTAACATGCAATAATGGGATGAGGTTGCATACAGAGGGAGAGAAAGTAGAGGAGAGAGGAGCTCAGTGCATCATGGGAAATCCCCTGACAGTCTAGGCCTATAGCAGCATAACTAAGGGATGGTTCAAGACTCACCTGAGCCAGCCCTAACTATAAGCTTTATCAAAGAGGAAAGTCTTAAGCCTACTCTTAAATGTGGAGATGGTGTCTGCCTCCTGAACCCAAACTGGAACCTGGTTCCACAGGAGAGGAGCTTGATAGCTGAACGCTCTGGCTCCTAGTCTACTTTTGGAGACTCTAGGAACCACAAGTAACCCTGCATTCTGGGAGCGCAGTGCTCTGGTGGGGTAGTAAGGTACTATGAGCTCTTTAAGATAAGATGGTGCCTGACCATTAAGAGCTTTGTAGGTAAGAAGAATGATTTTAAATTCTATTCTGGATTTTACTGGAAGCCAAT
>NC_060172.1:35660501-35664936 GCF_021292245.1 Micropterus dolomieu
CTATGGCCGCTGGCTTCGCTAACTTCACGTTTCTCAAAATGGAGCTGCCAATGATCAGAGTTGGTTTCTCAGCGGGTGTGTCGCTGAGTGGGGAAAATCTGTTAGAAACGTGAACAGGTTGATGGTGCCCCGTGGACTTTGAATGCTTTGAATGTATAAGCTCGGCAATATAGCTAAAAACTAATCTGTCAGTACTTATAAGATGAAAGCATTTTAACAACATACAACATGGGTTGTTGTCTGTGTAAGCATGTGTGTGTGTGTGTGTGTGTGTGTGTGTGTGTGTGTGTGTGTGTGTGTGTTTAGATGTGTATGTCTGTAAACAAAACAAGAAAACAACTACATAAAAAGTAATACTACTGCATCCACTACTGTTAATAGTTAATAATAATAATAATAATAATAATAATAAAAACAAATTATATAATGAATTAAATTAAATTATATGCTGGTTTAATGCAAACACACCTGGCACAAAGTTGATATATGAAGTCATTATGTAAAAACAATAAAACACTACGTGTTTCTTTGTATTTCCAGTATTAACTCTGTGGCTGAAAAAGGAGTCTATCTTCTCTTACCAGAGTCTTGCGTTCTGTCAGTGCAAAACACGAGTGCAGTAGTCTAGTGCAATAGCTCTGGGATGTTGTAGTGCAGCCAGGTCTCAGTAAAGATGAGGGCACAATAGTCTCTGATTTCCCGTTGATGAGAAAGCCTGAGTCTTATTTCATCTATTTTATTTTCCTGCGACCAGATATAAGTCAGCAGTAGGCTGGGTAGTGAAATAGCCTTAAGTCTGACCTGGGTTAGATAAGCCCTTATCCTGGCTCACTTTCCACTCTTCCTGGGCCGATCAAATGCAGTGATGTTTGGTCCGGCTGGTCTGGTTGTCTGGATGGAGACGCAGTGAGCAGTGATCATCTGATGGTCTCCTGCACTCAATCCAATCCATACACTTCCATTTCTCATGTTGACGAGTGTGTTTTATTAGGTGACCATGTCCTCTTTTTCCTGGACATGTCTTCTTTGTAGGATCTGAAAAATGTGTTTTGAAATGTTGAAATCGTGCATGAATGGTTGTGATTATTGACAAGTAAGAGACTAACCACCATGTAGACCATTTTTCTTGGCCGGTACTAGTCCAATGCTAGTGTATTCATAAGAATTTCAGATAATAGTATACTGTATAGCTTACCACTAGTATAATATTAATTCCAGTTGGACAGCAGTTTCATTTCTGTGGGTTGTTTTCATTCTTTAAATCCTTGTGTAAGAAAAATGATCTACAAGGTGGTCAGTCTCTAATTATTTAATGCTAAGTCCTAACTCGTCAATAATCATTCACGCAGAACAACAAGTTCAACATTTCAAAGGTTTGCTGTAGCACGTCAGCCTTTTTAAATGTCCCACCGCATCAAAGCTGTGATTGGTCAGTTCACAGAAGTTACTTTGACAAGCAAATATCTTTGTCCGCCGACAGAGATTAGCAGGTAGGTGAGAATAATAGGTGAGCTTCACATGGAGCCCCGAGAACCTGATATGGAGAAGGCAGAGAAGAAGACCTGCAACTTGTGAGAAGTGCTGGAACACAAGAAAAGTCCCGGTACACCAAAGAGTAAAATGTAGAAGTGATGGGTACTGGTCGGTACCGGTATTACCTGCACCTTACAGGAGGTACCACTCAAATATGCAGAGAAAAGAGGTGGATGCAACTCTTGGCAGATAGCTTACATTATCAGTTCAGCAGAATTATACATCCACCTCTTAAAGTCCCCCTGAAATCAAAATTGAAGTTAATTTGTTTTTATTGCATATGCACTATACGTCACCAATACACCAGCATCTGGCCCAACAATGATAAAGAACGTTGTTTTGTAGGTATTCTTGATGGTATTTCAGAGTTTGACAGTTCCTGGAAAACGATTTTAGAATGCTTGCACTCAATCACATCCTCAATACGCATCCTCCATTGGGAAAGCCTGTAACAGCAAAGATGGCGGTTATCCGCCCCTCCAGCTAAAAAGAAAATTTTTTGCTTTTAATAGCCAAAGCGGAAAACATATTTCAGCCAATCGTGTGGTCCCACTGATGTAAGGGTCTGTTTTACTTCTATTGCACATGCGTGGTAGTAGTGACGCATGCGTAGCTGAAGTATTACCGGTCGGGAAAAAAAACTTTTTAAAACTTATTTTGGGACAAAGTCATAAAACCTTTTCAGCGATTATAGCGTGACCTATAAAAGTGCAGTTCTGGTTCTCTCCACATTCATTCAGATATGAGTCTGGTCTTGTTAGTCCGAAATAGCTGCCCGGAGGCTTTGCCAAGATGGCTGCCGAGTGGTATACCTTGCCTATAAGGTCCTGCCTATAAGGCCAATACTTTGGCAAAGTCCTTATAGGCAGGACTTTGGCATTTGGCAATATATCTCAAAATACAGGGATTAGAAACTGGCTAATACCTATCTTCTTGCTTCCTCTCTTCTTCAAGCCTCTTCCTTTGTCTTTTTTCATGTCCAGCCAAATATTTTCTTTTTTGGTCAGACATCATAAGAGTCTCTTACTGACTGAAATGGTCAGTCAGGGTCAGGACACAGGCAAGTGCGGGCAAGCCTGACCCATCCACTGCTAGGCCAGCTGAATTATATTAATAACCACTATGCTTATTATGATACATATAGAAAGCTGTATTTCTTTTTTATTCTTTTATGTTAATTTTTTATGTAATTCGCCTTCTGATTGGGTTAAGTTAAATGATCTAAAGAGGAACCACCTTCAACAATGGTGCTGTATGATTTTTGGGAATATTCACAACATGAAAAGGTAAAGGATTTGGTTGGAATATTAATACAGTAGCATGAGAATATGGTTTTATAGGTTGCTAGATTATGGACCAAAAACTGTCTGTAAAAATGCTGCGAGACCAGGCAAAGTGGTCCCAACTTTGTGCCACTGGAGAAAAGCAACTGTGGCCACCGGACTCGGCTCTCGCGAGGTTTATATGTCATGTAACATGGTGACGTTTTGCAGTGCCGGCAAAAGTTGGACACAGTTTCTAACCAGCAGCAATTGGTGCTCAGTGTAGCATTGTTTGATTGCTTGTTACGTAGTATCTTATAAGCCTTTTCTATTTTTGAGAATTTCATTATCTAAAGTTTCTATATACGCCACAGGGTTAAGAAATATAACTAAACGTAAAGCTTTGTTTTATTTGTTAAACAGCTAAATACAGAGTATTCATTTTGTCAGGAATCTCACTCAAACTCAAATGACGTGAATTTTTGGAGAACTCAGTGGGGGGAACGATTTATGGTTTTCTCACTGTTTAGAAAGATCCGCTGGTGTCTTAATGATGAAGCACAGGTATAATGGTGACATTTTACCTGCCAAGTGGTTGGTTACAACAAGATTATTTTCTATATTTATAGGTACATTTCTAATTTACAAAACATCCAGTTACTTGCTGACATAGAGAATAGATTCAAGCATTGGCTAACAAAACATCCAAACTCTCACATTTTACTTGGAGGAGTCTTTAATGTTATTCTAAATTCTGAGATTGACAGATGGCCACCTGCACATGCTAATAATAGAAATGCATATTTTAAGCTTTTTATGGACACGTATGATTTAACTGACATATGGAGAGTTGAATTCCCAGATGTATTATTGTTCACCTGGAGTAACAAAGACAACACTAGGCTTTCTCGCATAGACTTTTGGCTAGTATCAAAAAAGTATTAAAGAGCAGGATATCTCAGTCAACACGTCTTCCCTGTCCCTGAAGCAGTATACATTTCTATTAAATTATTTTCAGATAATGATTATAAGCCAATTACTGGAAACTAAATAGCTCTCTTTTTAAAGTGGAGGAGGTTAAACAGAAAATCTGTGTATCAAAGCTGTGGTGGAAAAATCTTTTAGGGTTAATTGGGAGTTATTTAATCAGTAAAAAAGGAAGGAAATTAGAGGAACAAAGAGTTATCACAGTATTGTCTCAAATATCATAAGATGTCTTAACAGAGGAGGAAAAAACAGAAATGCTTAATTTACAAGAGAGCCTGGATAAAATACAGTGGGGGAAAAAAGTATTTGACCCCTTGCTGATTTTGCAGGTTTGCCCACTTACAAAGAATGCAACAATCTACAATTTTAATCATATGTACATTCTAACAGTGAAAGACAGAATCCCAAAGAAAATTCCAGAAAATCACATCATATGAATTTATAAAAATTGATAACCATCTGATGAGGAAAAACAAGTATTTGACCCCCTGGACAAACAGCATGTTAATATTTTGTAGAAAAGCCATTATTGGCCAGCACAGATGTCAAACGGTTTTTATAGTTGGTGACAAGGTTTGTGCACATTTCGGCAGGGATGTTGGCCCACTCCTCCCTGCAGACAGCCTCCAAATCATTCAGGTTCCGAGGTTGTC
>NC_060172.1:35665036-35672586 GCF_021292245.1 Micropterus dolomieu
GTTCAGTTAATTTAACAGAAACAACAAGCCCCAATGTCTAAATCTCATAGATTTTCCGGTGTAACGGCATGGTACAAGAGATGAAAAAAAGTGCAGACCTTTACCTTTGAAGTGCTTGTTAAGTCCGAATGTGTCCGTTCCTTGATTATTGTTCCTTTAGTCTGTAAGGGTCCACCAATCAAAAGAAACAAAACAGCATTTTGTAAAAAATAATCCAAGTTGTGAATACTTTCATGTGAAGTCCATCTAACTTCTGCCACACCTTTCTCATCCTGCACTGTGTTGTTTTCGTTACGTTGCTGTCTACAAAATAAAAGTGTATAAGCAGTCTGTCAGAGCTAGATCAAATGAATGACGTGTATTTGATATTATTTTATCATTTTTATACAATTAATATTCATACTGTTTAAATAAATAAACTGTATCATAGTAGCCTATTTCAGTTTTGTGCGAAAGGAATTAAAGGCCTGTTCCATTTGGATGCCTGTCCCAAATATAGGCAGGGTCAATTCAGTGATTTTAGGAAATAAAAGTCCGGGCTATTAATCACAGTTTTATGGCGTACTTCACATGGTGCTTCAACTTCTTTTTATTGAAAATACAGTGTAAAAATAAATAAAACTGATGGACCTACTGTCTGTGTGTTCACTGGGTTGCGCTTCAATCCTGCTGTTCAGTGATGGGGTTAGTTGTTTAGGCCTATGTCAGTTACTTGGCAGCAACGTCTGGACGCAAGACACAGGCCTACACACATAACAATTGCATGACATGGTAACACAAACTCAGTGCTTCAGATTACATTAACTGCTCCGAGCTCGGGTCGGGTTCAGACATCGAAAACAGAATGGCTGTCGGGTTCGGGTTGGGCTTGGTTACTGCACTCTCGGACACGGGTCGGTTTCGGACAGAAATAAGTGGCCCATCCAGAGCTCTAGCACAAAGCCCCCTGGAACAGAGCTTTGATGTGAAGAGATTTTGGCAAAGTGGCATTGAAAAAGTATTTTTCACACACAAGGAGCGGCTGTAAAAGGATAGATACAGTACATTTGAGCCGTGTGATTAAATTATTTTATCCTATTCATGTGTGCGGGGAACCTCGGCCAGTGGAAGTCATGTGCTCAACGCTGTGTTAGAAGGACTCTAGTGCACATGCTCTATGGGTCCAAAAATGCATAAGCATAAGGAAACCTACAGAGGCTTTTTTGTAATCTGTGCCCATTGAGTATCTTGTACAAGAATGAATGGAGAGCCTTTGATTGCAGTTCTCCAGTTCAATTCTCCTTAATACATCCAGGTGCACACATAAGATTAAAATTTACCCTTTGCTAAGCCCTGCCCCGCTCCTTAGTTACTGTTGCTACACCTGTCAAGTTTTTAATTCTAGCACAGTGCAAGGTGCAGTTTGCAATGACAATGGAGGCAGATTTACCACACAAAATTTATATATATATTTTTTAAAAACAATGGGTCTTTGATTTCAGACAGAAGTAGACAAACTGATGATCCAAGACATAGAAATTAAGGAGCAATATTGTTATTGCAGGGTAGAGCAAGTTAACTCCTAGTATTGTAGTATAATATTATAAATATTTTTTTCTAACATTATTTTATTTAAATGCCGACTAGATTATAGTAGATAATCCATCCTAGAAGTGACAAATGCCTAGACATTTTTCTGCATTGTTTTGAGATAGTATGTGCTAGATTTTTGCAATGTTATGTAAGTGAAAAATGCAGGATGTTGGAGTTTGTTTTATGTGAGAGTTAAAGGACATATACTGATCAAAAATAACTTGTTAATAAAGACCGATTGATAATGTCCAGTAAAGAAATGCTATCGAAGGGTAAAACTTCTTTAAGCAGCTTAGTTGGGATGGGGTCCAAGAGACATTTTGATGGCATAGATGAAATCGTTGGGAGCAAAGCAGTAAATATATTAGATTTTACAGATGTTTCTACTGTTCCTGAGTCTGAAGATAACTTGGTAGCGGTTAAGGGCAAGAGGCAAAGAATTTTGTTTCTAATAAGTAAAATTTGAAGAAGCTCATGAAGTTGTTACTATTGAGGGCTATAGAAATACATTGCTTTTATGTTTTTCCTCAAATCAAGGTACAAGGTAAAAGGTACAAGGTTGTTTATTAGTCATTACAGGTAGGTAGGTAGATACATTTATTGTCACAATATAACATGTCATATAATAAAACTGAGCTTTGTAACTCCTTTCTGCTACATAGCAGACAATATATGTTAATACAGAAGCAATTATAAAAAAAACAGAAATAAACAATATTCAGTGATCAATGGAGCAGTGCTGAGGATGAATTAGAGTTTTAGAGTCTGATAGATTGGGCGAAAAAGCTGCTCTGTAGCCTGGTGGTGCAGCAGCTAAAACTTCTATATCTCTTCCCAGAAGGCAGCAGGGTGAACAGGCTGTGGTTGGGTGGGTACTGTCCTTTAGTTTCCTTTGGGCTCTCCTACTGAGTGCTTGAACCGGGATGTTAATGGGGCAGGTCTCTGCAACAATGTGTCTCTGAATTCCGTTGTCTGGTCAACATGAGACCCATTTTGGCCAGACCGGCTCTTTAGGAGCAGAATTAAATCCAAGGTGGGCCAGCATGGCTCCTCTCCTGGCTCTCTTTCATCTCTGAGCAATCACTGCACCTGCCGTGGCATCTGGTCCAGTTGTTTGGACCAGGTGGATCGTGGTCTGCTGCCTTTAAATCCAAAAACCCTGTCTTCATCTTTCAATGACTGTACTTATTGTCAGAGGTAACACATGTTTTGGCACTAAAGCTGGGAAAAACAAATAAAAAACAATAGTGTAGCAAAGTTTGAAGGAGCTACAGGCCGCTGCTGGTTGCCATAGCCATGTCACTTTGGATATAATAAATAAATAAATAAATGTAGCTTAAATGTCAATGTCAATAGAGCTGTGAAAAGAAACGTGCGGTTGTTATTATTTATTATTATTATTTTTCTCTATTAACACTAGAACCACCAACAGGTAAAATTTACCCGTGGCTGGTTTTCAATTGTATATAAATGTTTCAATAAAATAGTAAATTCTCCCTTTGACTTTTCCTAAACGTGTTGTTGTTAGCACATGTTAAGCAAAAACCAGATTTAAAAAAAATGCACCAGAGGGTAAAATTGCAATTAGACTATCTTGCCAAAATAAAGAATATTCTTCCATATTGGTGGAATGCCATTTCCCTCCCAAGTTTTCATGCTTTAACTTTCGAGTTTGGGTTATGAGTAACATTGTGAATAAGGTTAAGTAAATATTCTATAAATGGTTCCTGTTTGGTGCCATAGGGTTAGGGTGGTGCAAATAGGGTGTTAATTGAGCCAATGGTCTTGCTGTGTGGGTCCCTGAGTAAACATGGAGTCATTAGCCACTTCCTCCTATGTCTCCTCTACATAGCCATGGCCACTTGACCCTCATAAAAGTGATGAACAGTGTGTCTAGAGATGCTTACTTGTGTTAACACCAGACTTTCACCTTATAGAGTACCTTTTATTGTTGCCTCACCTCAGATTGACAAAGACATACAATAACTTCTCAAACTCACATGACCTGTCTCTCAGTGCCTCCTCGAATCAGTATTTAAAAGCTCTCCTGCTGTCTTAGAGTCATGAATGAGTTTTAAGACGTCTCAGGTCAGAACGGCCCATCACTCAGTAAACATATGACATTGGTTAATGCACAGCCAGCATAGTTTCAGGGGGTTCACTGTAATGCTACACCACAAGTAAGGACATTAACTTTGCTTGCATGACTTTAATGGAAAAGAGGGTGAGTGGAGCCTCCACCTTCGAGTATTCAGTTCTCTAGTGTGTCTGTTCAAACATTTTCCTTCCTTCCACACAAAGACACATTTCCCCTGCAGTGTCTGCTAACAATGACTTTTATAGGTAATAGCTGTCGGGCTGTTCATTGGTTTATATATTGTGTTACCTCAGTCTGACTGACTCTTTGCTAAGCCACGATGACCTCCTTTGTTACTGTTGTCATGTCATGGTTTGAAAATTAATATTGCCATTTCTGCTTTGTATGATAGGTATTGCTTTACGTAATGTACATATTCCTACAGTCTACCTCTATTTTGCTGTACCTCTAACTATGCTTGCTTGCACATTTGGTGAAAAAGGCAGTTTATCTTAAAAGATAACCATCATAAATCAACCTGCCTTGTACATCGGAATAACTTTAATTCCCTCATTTGAATTTAACATCGGTCAGCAGTTAGCCAGCATGGTGGCCTGCCCCATCCACACCTTAATTACCATCTATCACTATAATGATGAAGTAACTTAACACTAAACAGCATACCCAATAACAGCAAAGTAGCCCCACCCTTACCTGATCCAGTAAGTAGGAGGGCTCATTATAGCTTACATGGGGCACAGTGTCGTACCACGACTCATAAAAAAACATGGTCACAGTGGCTGTGGGGGGCTACCCAGCTCATTTACACAGGCATTATTTATGCAGGGGTGGTAAGAGCAGTTTGGTGCCCTGTCTGTCACGCTGCTGGAGGGGTCCAATCTGGGCCCTGTTTTATAAGCCTTCAGTGCCAGGGGCCCCAGCTCACACCCCCGTGGGAAAGAAGGCTAACCATCAAGTTATGTGGAGGTTTTTTTATGGTGCATTGTCCAAAATGAGAGTGGAGGTTGGAGCCCCAGACACCATGACCTTTGTAACCTCCATATCCACACATAAAATGGCCACATCTGCATATTGCTCACAACCACAAACCCTACTTATCTGTTAATTGTAACATAAGCAAAGAATGAATTTTGTGCTTGTTAGACCTCTTGATCGTAAGACTTAGCTCTTGTTGCTCATTTCTCTTCAGTATCAAATGTCTTCAGCCTGGATGTACGTATGTGTGTTTGTGGTGTGAGCAATGTATCCGTTGGCTAGACGAATCCACATCTTAGAGCCTCAGTTGATTTCCTCTAGTCCACTACTGAATCATGCGTTTCTTGGGGAATGATTCAGCAGTGACCAAAACTACTCACTATGACTAATGAGTTTCAGAGTCAGGTGAACTTTGTCATTATGGTAACACCAACACCAACACTACTTGGTTGGGTTTAGGAAAAGATCATGATTTGGGTTTAAATAAACACGTTTAAGTTATGTACTTAAATTAAGTGATGTAACTTAAGTATGTTAACTTACGTACTCAAGTTAAAATAAGTCAAAGTTGACTTTTGCTTTCATATGGGAAACAAACAGTGGCCTTCTGAATGAACCTGTGTCCTCTGTTTGTTTAACCCATCCATCCACCCTGACCTCATCCCTACATGACTTTGTCACTCTTTATACTATACTTTTTTTCTCTATGACATTTGCAGGTAAAATGACATTCTGTCTCTGCACAATATAAGTTGGTAGAGACTAAACATGTCAAAAAAAAAAGAGGCGTTGTGATAAATTATTATTATTATTATTATAACAGCCTTATCCAATGAAGGTTAAATCAGGGGCAGCTCTGTGGGTTGTTATCAAGGTGACCCCATAAACACCTGGGACTTCCTGCCAGTCAGTTAGAACTGAAGAAGCCTCTTGGATGAGAGGCGAAATGTCTTCATGTATCTTCAACCAAGTCCAGTTGCCGTTAATTTAACCTTCTTTGGATAGCTATGATCTAGAAAACTGAGTATCTTCACAGACATCCCCATACAGCCATCTTTTTTTTACTAATTTCTCCAAAGCCAGTGAACACCCTGTCTGTGATTTGCAGGTGTGAGGACCAACTTCATCTGCATTTTCACAGCATTTAAATGAGTATATCTCTATATTTTGAAGACCCTGTATAACAGATCTACAAAACTAAATATATACATACAATACTCTCTTTTGCAATAGTTATTGCCAAATTATATATTTCTTAATACTTCCTATGAAGTTATTAGGAACCTAAGGACCTGTAAAATAAAGTTTTACAGAGATTTGTAATATAATGTTTATTAATGACTCCCGGGGTGTTTTTGAGCTGTGTTCTACCCACATCCAATATTCTAAGTGGTAAGTGGTTTTGACCACTTTTTTGATTGAGTGAAAGCTCAACTTTAATATTTAATTTTCACAATTAGTTACAGTAAAATCAATCAAACAATCTGAGGAAATCATCAGTACAAATCCATGGTGTATGTGTATAACACTTAAGTGTGATTGACATGAGGAAAAGGACATTTAATGATACGGGTAGAGAGGACACAGTGTAGCTTGTTTCGTAGCCAGTGTCCCTACCAGCAGTCTCATATTTCTCATATGTTCTATCTGTGTCCATCAAAGCTTAACATTTGACTGGACTTCAGTCTACTCATGGTAGTGTACATTTAGGTTCCCAGGGTAGAGCATGAAAGAACCTTTAACAGAGTGTGTTCATGCACCTGTTGTGGGTACACTGGAGTATTTGTGTACACAGATTCAAGAGACCTAGAAGACTGAATGTTGGAAGTCATCAAATTCTCGTTTAATTTGGCAAGATAGACTTAAAACTTATAGGAAGGTCCTCCGTAATGCCAGAACAGTGTACTACTCATTATTAATAGAGGAAAATAGGAACAACCCCAGGTTTCTTTTCAGCACTGTAACCAGGCTGACAGAGAGTCACAGCTCTATTGAGCCAAGTATTCCCATAGCTCTCAGTACTTACGACTTCATGAGCTTCTTTAATGATAAAATTCTAATTCTATTAGAAACAAAATTCACCAAGACTTATCACTAGACTCAGGAACCTTAGAAACAGCTGTAGAACCAGATATATGTTTAGACTGCTTTGCTTCCCTCAATCTTTACCAACTAACTTAATAATTTCTTCATCTAAACCATCAACCAGCCTCTTAGACCCCATCCCGACTAGGCTGCTTAAAGAAGTTTTACCCTTAGTTAGCACTTCTTTACTAGATATGATCAATCTATCTTTATGGTTATGTACCGCAGTACTTTAAAGTAGCTGTAATTAAACCTCTTCTGGAAAAGCCCAAACTTGATCCGGATGTTTTAGCCAACTATAGACCTATATCTAACCTTCCATTTCTCTCTAAGATCCTGGAGAAAGCAGTTGCTAAACAGCTGTGTGACTTTCTACAGAGCAATAGTTTATTTGAGGATTTTCAGTCAGGATTTAGAGTTCATCATAGCACAGAGACAGCACTGGTGAAAATTTCTAATGACCTCCTTATTGCATCAGACAAAGGACTTGTCTCTGTACTGGTTTTACTAGATCTTAGTGCTGCATTTGATACCATTGACCATCAGATCCTATTGCAGAGACTGGATCATTTCATTGGCATTAAAGGAACTGCTCTAAGCTGGTTTAAGTCCTATTTATCAGATTGATTTCAGTTTGTACATGTTAACGATGAGTCCTCCATGCACGCCAAAGTTAGTCGGACCAATCCTCTTCACTTTATATATGCTTCCCTTAGGCAATATTATCAGGAAATATTCCATAAACTTTCATTGTTATGCAGATGATACTCAGTTATATCTATCGATTAAGCCAGATGAAACTCATCAGTTAGCTAAACTT
>NC_060172.1:35672606-35674281 GCF_021292245.1 Micropterus dolomieu
AAAATACTAAAACAAAGACGGTTAGCTCCATGGTATAATACTGAAACTCGCAAATTAAAGCAAATATCACGGAAACTTGAGAGGAATTGGCGTTCCACCAAAGTGGAAAATTCTCGTTTAATTTGGCAAGATAGTCTTAAAACTTATAGGAAGGCCCTCCGTAATGCCAGAGCAGCGTACTACTCGTCATTAATAGAGGAAAATACGAACAACCCCAGGTTTCTTTTCAGCACTGTAGCCAGGCTGACAGAGAGTCACAGCTCTATTGAGCCAAGTATTCCCATAGCTCTCAGTAGTTACGACTTCATGAGCTTCTTTAATGATAAAATTCTATCTATTAGAAACAAAATTCACCAAGGCCTGCCCTCAACTGGCACCGACTTATCTCTAAACTCAGGAACCTTACAAACAGCTGTAAAACCAGATATTTGTTTAGACTGTTTTGCCTCCCTCAACCTTTACCAACTAACTTCAATAATTTCTTCATCTAAACCATCAACCTGCCTCTTAGACCCCATCCCTACTAGGTTGCTTAAAGATGTTTTACCCTTAGTCAGCACTTCTATACTAGATATGATCAATCTATCTCTATCAACAGGCTATGTAACACAGTACTTTAAAGTAGCTGTAATTAAACCTCTTCTGAGAAAGCCCAAACTTGATCCGGATGTTTTAGCCAACTATAGACCTATATCTAACCTTCCATTTCTCTCTAAGGTCCTGGAGAAAGCAGTTGCTAAACAGCTGTGTGACTTTCTACAGAGCAATAGTTTGAGGATTTTCAGTCAGGATTTAGAGTTCATCATAGCACAGAGACAGCACTGGTGAAAATTACTAACGACCTCCTTATTGCATCAGACAAAGGACTTGTCTCTGTACTGGTTTTATTGGATCTTAGTGCTGCATTTGATACCATTGACCATCAGATCCTATTGCAGAGACAGGAATATTTCATTGGCATTAAAGGAACCGCTCTAAGCTGGTTTAAGTCCTATTTATCAGATCGATTTCAGTTTGTACATGTTAACGATGAGTCCTCCATGCATGCCAAAGTTAGTCATGGAGTTCCTCAAGGATCTGTCCTCGGACCAATCCTCTTCACTTTATATATGCTTCCTTTAGGCAATATTATCAGGAAATATTCCATAAACTTTCATTGTTATGCAGATGTTAGCCAGATGAAACTCATCAGTTAGCTAAACTTCAAATGTGCCTTCAGGATGTTAAAACCTGGATGACCTGTAATTTTCTAATGTTAAACTCAGATAAAACTGAAGTTATTGTTTTGGGGCCTAAGCACCTCCGTGACGCATTATCTAAAGATATAGTTTCCCTTGATGGCATCGCCGTGGCCTCCAGCACCACTGTGAGGAATCTTGGAGTTATCTTTGATCAGGACATGTCGTTTAAGTCTCACATTAAGCAAATTTCAAGGACCGCATTTTTTCACCTACGTAATATTGCGAAACTCAGGAACATCCTGTCTAAAAATGATGCAGAAAAGCTAGTCCATGCATTTGTTACTTCTAGGCTGGATTACTGCAATTCCTTATTATCAGGCTGCTCGAAAAAGTCCATTAAGACTCTTCAGCTGATCCAGAATGCTGCAGCACGTGTTCTGACAGGAACCAGGAAAAGAGATCACATTTCTCCTGTTTTAGCTTCTCTGCATTGG
>NC_060172.1:35674301-35682147 GCF_021292245.1 Micropterus dolomieu
TCATCATAGCACAGAGACAGCACTGGTGAAAATTACTAACGACCTCCTTATTGCATCAGACACAGGACTTGTCTCTGTACTGGTTTTATTAGATCTTAGTGCTGCATTTGATACCATTGACCATCAGATCCTATTGCATCTGTCCTCGGACCAATCCTCTTCACTTTATATATGCTTCCTTTAGGCAATATTATCAGGAAATATTCCATAAGCTTTCATTGTTATGCAGATGATACTCTGTTATATCTATCGATTAAGCCAGATGAAACTCATCAGTTAGCTAAACTTCAAATGTGCCTTCAGGATGTTAAAACCTGGATGACCTGTAATTTTCTAATGTTAAACTCAGATAAAACTGAAGTTATTGTTCTGGGGCCTAAGCACCTCCGTGACGCATTATCTAAAGATATAGTTTCCCTTGATGGCATCGCCGTGGCCTCCAGCACCACTGTGAGGAATCTTGGAGTTATCTTTGATCAGGACATGTCGTTTAAGTCTCACATTAAGCAAATTTCAAGGACCGCCTTTTTTCACCTACGTAATATTGCGAAAATCAGGAACATCCTGTCTAAAAATGATGCAGAAAAACTAGTCCATGCATTTGTTACTTCTAGGCTGGATTACTGCAATTCCTTATTATCAGGCTGCTCAAAAAAGTCCGTTAAGACTCTTCAGCTGATCCAGAATGCTGCAGCACGTGTTCTGACAGGAACCAGGAAAAGAGATCATATTTCTCCTGTCTTAGCTTCTTTGCATTGGCTTCCAGTAAAATCCAGAATAGAATTTAAAATCATTCTTCTTACCTACAAAGCTCTCAATGGTCAGGCACCATCTTATCTTAAAGAGCTCATAGTACCTTACTACCCCACCAGAGCGCTGCGCTCCCAGAATGCAGGGTTACTTGTGGTTCCTTGTTGCAGTGGCAGCCCGGCTGACGATGAGTGCCCTGTGCTCTTTTGTTTCTTTTTTACTTCGTCTCGCATTTCTGTTTTCTCCCCTGTGTCTCCTCGCCTCTCCCACTGTGTGTGCTCTCTCCCTCTCCGCCCTGGAGCCCGGCTGATTACCCGCACCTGTGTCTCGTCAACTTCCACCTCCGCCCGCCACACCTGCCTGCCATTAGCCTCATCCTCAACAGTATTTCTACCCCGGTTCTCCACTCCATCTTCGCTTGATCGTCGTCGCTCCAGTCCTGGTGCCACTTCAACGTTCCAAGCTCTCAGATACCTTGTTCCCTAACCTGTTGTCTCCCGAGACTAACCCTGTCTTTTCTTTCTCCCCGCCAGGTCCACTCACCTCCACCATCCAGTCAGCCAGCCAGGCTCGCCTACCTGCCTTCTCCCCTCGCCTCGCCTCTGTGGCGTCCCTCCGGCTTCCCTCCACGCTCCTCACCTCCCTCGCCTCGGCCTCCAGCCCCCTCTCAGTCGCCTCTCTCGAGCCTTGCCAGCCCCGCCTGCTCCTCGGCCCTCCGTGCCCACGTTTGCCGGCGTCCAGTTCACCTCATCTCACCTCCCGACTCCCCTCTTCCCTTTTTTTCCCTCAATAAACCTCTTTTGTAAACTGACAAGCGTTGCATTTGGGTCCATTCTGTCCGCAACCATAACAGAACGATCAAGCCATCATGGACCCAGCACGCTCGGATGAGGCTGCCACCGATCTGGACAATCGTTTGGGTTTTCGGCCAGTGTTCCCGTTTGTCAAAATATATTTTTCTCCCACAAGTTGGCATAATTTTTTGTTTCCCCTCTACTGTTCCTGGAGCCCCCCTCATTATTGAGAGTCTGTCCTGGTGTATGTGCAAACATATGTAAACCTGGTGATGGTTCCTGGGGGCCTCAGGACCACAAGGTCCAGTCTGAAAAATGGGAACATAGACCCCCCATTGAAAGTGATGTCAAATGTCAAAAAATGCTCATTTCCTTATTTTTTGACATTTAGCATCACTTACAATGGGGGGGTCTGTGTTCCCAATTGTCAGGACAAATGTCAAAAAGCTTCCCAAATGTCAAATGTCACTTTGGAGGGTACCTGAAAGACAGCTGGGGGCCCCTGTACTGTTCCTGGACCCCCCCTCATTATTGAGAGTCTGTCCTGGTGTATGTGGAGACTTATGTAAACCTGGTGATGGTTCCTGGGGGCCCCAGGACCACAAGGTCCAGTCTGACAAATGGGAACATAGAACCCCCATTGAAAGTGATGCCAAATGTCAAAAAATGCTCAGTTCCTTATTTTTTGACATTTGGCATCACTTTCAATGGAAGGGTCTATGTTCCCAATTGTCAATTCTCTCCCCAGCCATGAGAGCCTGTTGGGGGCATGGATGCCTGCTGGTGAGTGGGTCATTTTCATGGAAATCTTCCCATCCAGGACAGCCATCAGTCTTACTCGAAATTCAACCCCGAGTCCAACGGTGCAAACCGTTTGGCTCTAGCACCTTCCTATCAAAAGTTATCTCCAAAAAACTCAACCGACTTTTGACACTTAGAATTTAGCTGTTATTTTCTGTCCGCAATGCGGCATATATGCTGCAGCCGGGACAGCCTCTGACAGCTACTCTCCAATTGTCTCCAAAACACATCCGTCCTACTTGAAATTCAACCCCGAGTCCAACAGTGCAAACTGTTTGGCCCTAGCACGTTCCTGTCAAGAGTAATAACTTTTTTTGACATTGTCCAAGTGGGAACATAGACCCCCCCCCCCCCCCCATTGAAAGTGATGCCAAATGTCAAAAAATGCTCATTTCCTTATTTTTTGACATTTAGCATCACTTACAATGGGGGGGTCTGTGTTCCCAATTGTCAGGACAAATGTCAAAAAGCTTCCCAAATGTCAAATGTCACTTTGGAGGGTACCTGAAAGACAGCTGGGGGCCCCTGTACTGTTCCTGGACCCCCCCTCATTATTGAGAGTCTGTCCTGGTGTATGTGGAGACTTATGTAAACCTGGTGATGGTTCCTGGGGGCCCCAGGACCACAAGGTCCAGTCTGACAAATGGGAACATAGAACCCCCATTGAAAGTGATGCCAAATGTCAAAAAATGCTCAGTTCCTTATTTTTTGACATTTGGCATCACTTTCAATGGAGAGGTCATTGATTCCATTTGTCAACTCAATTGTCAAAAAGTTTCCCACCCAAACACCCAAATGGGGCGTGGCAGCCTCGTTTCGGGCCCCCTAGCCCCTTGGGTTGTTGCGTAAGGGGCGCTTGAATTTTTGACCCAAATGTCAAAAAGTTTCCCAATTGGACCCTCACGGTTCAGAAGGCCTCGTTGAGGTCATTTGGCCAGATTCCGACACCTTAAACAGCAGTTAGCACGCCTCCAAGTTCAGCTGCCACCCAGGGATGGCTCGCAACCTCTTCCTGCTCCGCCAGCGATTCTGGTGGCCCGCTATGAACAAGGACTGTTGTGCCTTTGTAGCAGCCTGCGAGGTGTGCGCCCGTGCCAAACCGTCCCACCAACCACCCGCCGGTCTGCTCCACCCCCTTCCGGTCCCCGGTCGCCCCTGGTCCCATATCGCCCTGGATTTCATCATCGGCCTCCCCAGTTCTAATGGAAACACAGTCATCTTGACAGTGGTCGACCGCTTCTCCAAGCCCGCCCACTTTGTCCCCTTACCCAAACTCCCCACCTCTCTGGAAACTGCTCGCCTCCTCATAGACCATGTTTTCCGCCTCCACGGCATCCCCCTTGACATAGTTTCTGACCAGGGCCCCCAATTCACCTCGCAAGTCTGGAAGGCCTTCTGCCGCGCGTTCGGCGCCACCGCTAGCCTCTCCTCCGGTTATCATCCCCAGACCAACGGGCAGACCGAGCGGGCCAACCAGGACCTGGGGGTGGCACTCAGGTGTGTAGCATACCGCAGCCCCACCTCCTGGAGTTCCCACGTCCCCTGGATCGAGTATGCCCACAACTCCCAAATCTGCGCCGCCACTGGTATGTCTTCATGTGTTCACTGGGTTATCAACCCCCCTTGTTCCCATCACTGGAAGAGGAGGTTGCGGTCCCTTCGGTACAAGCCCATCTTCGACGCTGCCGCAGAATCTGGAGGGAGGCCAGGGCGGCTCTGCAGCGCACCGCAGCCCGCAACCGCCAGTTGGCAGACCGCCACCGGACCCCTGCGCCTGCCTACCGGCCTGGGCAGCAGGTCTGGCTTTCCTCCAAGGATCTCCCCCTACAGACCTCCTCGAAAGAACTCACCCCCCGGTTCATCAGCCCTTTACCCCATCGAGGCCATCATCAACCCCTCCGTTGTCCGTCTAACCCTCCCTCCTCACCTTAAGGTCCACCTCGTCTTCCATGTCTCCCGAATCAAGCCCGTTTCCACCAGCTCCCTCTCCATACCAGCGGCGGCGCCCCCCCCCCCCCTCCTCGAACCCAGCCTATTCCTCCTCGATGTCCGACGTAGAGGCTGAGGATACCGGTACCTGGTGGATTGGGCCGGCTACGGTCCGGAGGAACGTTCCTGGATCCCCACCAGCCAAATCCTGGACAAGTCCCTCCTGACAGACTTCTACCGGGCCCACCCTGACAAGCCGGGGGGGGCTGCCTGGAGGCGTCCGTTAAGGGGGGGGCCCTGTTGCGGTGGCAGCCCGGCTGACGATGAGTGCCCTGTGCTCTTTTGTTTCTTTTTTACTTTGTCTCGCATTTCTGTTTTCTCCCCCGTGTCTCCTCGCCTCTCCCTCTGTGTGTGCTCTCTCCCTCTCCGCCCTGGAGCCCGGCTGATTACCTGCACCTGTGCCTCGTCAACCTCCACCTCCGCCCGCCACACCTGCCTGCCATCAGCCTCATCCTCAACAGTATTTCTACCCCGGTTCTCCACCCCATCTTCGCTTGATCGTCGTCGCTCCAGTCCTGGTGCCACTTCAACGTTCCAAGCTCTCAGATACCTTGTTCCCTAACCTGTTGTCTCCCAAGACTAACCCTGTCTTTTCTTTCTTGCCGCCAGGTCCACTCACCTCCGCCATCAAGTCAGCCAGCCGGGCTCGCCTACCTGCCTTCTCCCCTCGCCTCGCCTCTGCGGCGTCCCTCCGGCTTCCCTCCACGCTCCTCACCTCCCTCGCCTCGGCCTCCAGCCCCCTCTCAGTCTCCTCGCTCGAGCCTTGCCAGCCCCGCCTGCTCCTCGGCCCTCCGTGCCCACGTCTGCCGACGTCCAGTGCACCTCATCTCACCTCCCGACTCCCCTCTTCCCTTTTTTTCCCTCAATAAACCTCTTTTGTAAACTGACAAGCATTGTGTTTGGGTCCATTCTGTCCACTCCAAAAGTAGAATGGGAGCCAGAGCGTTCAGCTATCAAGCTCCTCTCCTGTGGAACCAGGCTCCAGTTTGGGTTCAGGAGTAGGAGTAGGCTTAAGACTTTCCTCTTTGATAAAGCTTATAGTTAGGACTATAAGCTTTATCAAAGAGGAAAGTCAGGTCAGTCCTGAACCATCCCTTAGTTATGCTGTTATAGGCCTAGACTGCCGGGGGACTTCCCATGATGTACTGAGGTCCTCTCTCCTCTACTTTCTCTCCCTCTGTATGCAACCTCATCCCATTATTGCATGTTACTCGACTTCTCCCCTTTCCAATAGTCTTGTGCTTTCTCGTCCCTCTCCTCTCTCCTCCTATCACTTCCTGAAGGTGTTTCTGGCTCTGCAGCTGTGGAGTCTATTGTTATTGTTACTAGTCCTATTGTTATTATTATTATAATCATTAACATTATGATTATTATCATTAACACTACTATAAATATCTATACAATTTTTCATTTAGTCTATAGCAACATCACCTTTACTGTCTATACCTCTGTGTGCATATTGTGTAGGCTGCCTCCCTCCCCCTCTCTCTCCCTCTCTCTCTCTCTCTCTCTCTCTCTCTCTCTCCTTCACCCCCAACCGGTCGAGGCAGATAGCTGCCCACCCTGAGCCATGGTTCTGCTCGAGGTTTCTGCCTCTGTCACCTAGTGCTGCTCTTGGTGGGAATTGTTGGGCTTCTGTAAATAACATCACAGAGTATGGTCTAGACCTGCTCTTTTATGAAAAGCGCTGTGAGATAACTGTTGTTGTGATTTGGCGCTATATAAATAAAATTGAACTGGATGTAGTAGGACTGCTACAATGGTTGAGTTTGAAAGTTTCAGAGAATTGGCCACTTTGCCTGTGAAGAAGACAGCAAAGGCATCAGCAGACAAGTTTGTGGGTGGTGGAGGAGGATTTAGTAGTGCTTTAAAAGTGGAAAATAATTTCCTTGAGTCAGTGGCACTGCTAATTCTGTTATTATAGAACGCAGTTTTGGCAGCACTGATACTTGTTGAGAAGGAGGATAGGAGCAGTTGGTAGCCCTTAAGCCCATTGTCTTTCAGCAGCTCTGAGATCAGTACGGAGCACACAGATGGTATCAGTTAGCCATGGGTGGGGCTGGTTTGGGCGAGCAGGCTTGGTGAATAGAGGACACAGGCTATCCAGGCACGAGCTTGGTGTAGAGCACAGAGATTGTGTGGCATCGTTGACCTCAAGTGAGGAAAATGTGTTGAGGGAAGGTAGAGCTGAAGCTACCACCGAGGAAAAGTGAGTGGGAAACAGATTGCGGAGGTTGTGGCGGTGTGAGACCAACGGTGTTGGAACAATGGGCTTTTCCTGTAGGCATACCGTGAACTGAATGAAATAGTGGTCTGACACATGTAGAGGTGTGACTGTTAGGCACTTGTGGCACAGTTTCAGACAAGAACGAGGTCAAGCACCTTGCCAGCTTTGTGGGTCAGGGGGCCCGTGTTAAATCAAAGGACTGAATCAGATACAGGAAGTCTGCTGAGTTCGAATTTTCTAAGTGAATGTTCATGTCACCGAGGACAAGTAGGGGACAGTCATGCTCTGGTATTCAAAACAGCAGTGTGTCTAGCTCTTCCACAAAGTTACCCATTTGTCCTGGTGGACGGTATTTGACAATATCACAGACCTTTACCAGAGCGGACACAAAGACAGCATGGTAGTCGAAGGTGGCATATTGATTCGGGGGTAGCAGCTGTGAGAATTTCCATTTGTTGGACATTAAGAATCCAGTCCCATCTTTTTGACTGTGGGGGAAAGAGTAATTGGTGGACAGCGCAGTGGGGTAGCTGAGTTTTCTGGTTTGATCCAGGTCTCAGTGAGCACCAGTAGCCCAAGAGAGAATGTGTTAGCATAAGCAGTGATATAGTCAGCTTTGTTGACTGCCGACTGGCAGTTCCATGACCCAACAGACAAGTAAACAGATGTGGGTGGTGCCTGATGGCATGATACCTCTTGCGTGGATCGGAGACAATAGGAATAGTACAGTAGCACATGGCCTAAGTGTAGTTGTAGCTGGCAGCTTTAGGTGAGTAGGTGTGCCTCGGGAAAGGAAAAAGCTACTCTTGTAGGCGGCCTTGATCAGCGGACTCCGACGCTTCAGTGGTAGGTTTCACTGAAGTAGTATGACATTGCCCTCCAGATTAACAAGACAAAAGCTTGGTTTCAGTGGGTGGGACACACACCCAGTTGTTTGATCTTGCTCAGCTGGCCTTCAGATTCTAGTGGATTGCTCAGTAAAAGTGCAAAGAAACTGTGTAGCCTAGTGAATGATCAGGCTGCTGTAATCTGACTGTTAACAGATAAGGTTTATTGGAACCTTGAGATGTTTCTACTTATGTTGACAGACATGTTTCTGGATTGTGAAGAAATGATCTTTAGCGCCAAAAGCTGCTCTGACAGATCACAGCTCAAACAGTGGACAGATGATGCAACTGTGTAACACAGATTTAATTGACGTCGCTTTAAAATGAGGCTCTGAGTAAAGGGACATCTCATTTTGTGAAATGCCCGTTTCCTCGAGCTCGCATCTCGGGTGGGCGGG
>NC_060172.1:35682167-35697085 GCF_021292245.1 Micropterus dolomieu
TTAATTATAGAGGATAAGAATTCACTAAAATCCTTTAGAAAGACAGCAGCAGGGCCTGGAGGTCGATAGACCAGAATACAGTAGAAGGGGGATAAAAAACCCACCTTTACCATCTGCAATTCAAAAGAAGAAAATTTTTGGGGCAAAATTTCATTACATTTGTGGAAATCCTTGTGCACAATAGCCAGTCCACCACCGCGACGAGAGGGACGGGGCCTCCCAATAGCAGAGCAACCCACTGGGCAGAGCTCATTTAAATGAATAAGCTCGTCCTCTCTCTGCCATGTCTCTGACAAACACATAATATCCAGGCCTTCCCTTGTGAAAAGATCGTTTAATGAATGCGATTTATTCGCAATAGAACGAGCATTCAACAGGCCGAAATGCATTTTGGAGAACGTCACGGAGGCAGTGTCCCTGCTTTGCAACGGGATTGGTTGCAGGCACGACCAGCGGTCACATGGTCTTTTGCCGGTCCATTTGGAAAGAGCCGGCACAAACACGGAAGTAAACATTTGCGGCGAAAGTCTCGGACCACCACTCCAGCGCTGTGAAGGATCCAGGACACCCGTTGAAATCCGAACAGGCGGCGGCGAAGCTACGCTGCCGCACACATCGTGAAGAGGAATCCGCCGCAGGCACTGAATGCGGTCCCGGCGGCCGAAGACAACAAAGCCACCGCGCGCTGCGGCACGCCTACGCCTGACCTGGACACCGGACCGCAAGCCTCTTTTCCTGAATCTCCTACGGACCCTACCCGGAGCCCGGTATAGTAGCAAGTAGTCAGGAGAGTCAGGATCGATAGCAAATGGAGGAGGAAATGCCTGTTTGAACCTGTCGTAATTATCAAACAGGACCTCCATCGACTCTCTGATGTGAAACAAAGAGTCCCGGTCATAAGTCCATACAGCCAGAACACATCCATCTGTTATGCAGGCTGAGATGATCACGTACACTGAGAAACAGAGCATTAATAATTTACACAGCAGGAAACGAGCCGCGGCTCTGCCAGTTACAGGCGCCATCTTGCTCGCAAGTCAAAGTGCATTGCTCAGTAAAAGTGCAAAGAAACTGTGTAGCCTAGTGAATGATCAGGCTGCTGTAATCTGACTGTTAACAGATAAGGTTTATTGGAACCTTGAGATGTTTCTACTTATGTTGACAGACATGTTTCTGGATTGTGAAGAAATGATCTTTAGCGCCAAAAGCTGCTCTGACAGATCACAGCTCAAACAGTGGACAGATGATGCAACTGATTTAATTGACGTCGCTTTAAAATGAGGCTCTGAGTAAAGGGACATCTCATTTTGTGAAATGCCCGTTTCCTCGAGCTCGCATCTCGGGTGGGCGGGACTAAAATGTGCCTTGAGGATCGAGGAGTCGCAAGACTGTATGGCTGCAGCCTCCCAAATCATGCCCTCCTGCGTGGTGCCTTCTGCTAGCTTCGAGGGGCAAGATAAAAACTCACGTCTGGTTCGTTCCGTCTTCCTTGTACTTGTTTTTGGACCGAATAGTTACACAATCATGCAAATGATTAAAATCTTAAGATATCTGCTGCTTATCCTGTGTATGTGCCAACCCAACAACACAGACTAAAAAAAACCCAACACAATTGTATTTGCAGTGATTTCCCTATCAAGTGTGGAAACAATATAGAATAAATAAAAACGAGTCTTGGAGAGAGTATAACATGTTTATTATTTTGTTTTTCATTATCACTGTCCTCCCGCACATTGGCAGAAATTGCTGCACAATCCAGGGTGGGGATCTTCAGAAGATATCCACTGCAGCTCACCTCTTCCAACGTACCCTTTGTTTATAAGAAAAACAGAACAAAAATCACACTCTTGATCTGCAAACAGTGTTCAGATTTGTTTTAGTCTTGTTAGTGTGGAGTGACCTATGACACTCGAAGCTGAAAATGTCCGACAACGCCACTTGGGATAGGCCCAAGACCTTTAAAGCACACAGATAGTTTTATCAAAATTAGGGGGCAGAGACAATCAATTATAAAAAAAAAAAAAAAAAAAAAAAAAAACACACAATTTTATTTTGTCATATATTAATAGCAACACCTGCTTTATTATGATATGTAATGCGTATGAAAAAACCAAACACCATTCAAAAACAAACCCGCATGCGTAATTAAAGGATCAAAATAAAAAAACTAAAAAAAAATAAAAAAACACAAAGATAAACCCACATGCAATACCAATATTTACAGAGCCAATGTCTGGATATTCAAACACTTAAAACGTATCGCTCCAAACCAGTTCTGTGCATCCAGGACAGTCATATCCAGACACTGTATCAATATACAGCCGATATTTTATACAGATATTCAGAACAGCAAGAGTGGGAGGAGAAACACACCGGGGAGGGTTAACCTCTTAGATAACTGTGGCACCCAGCAGCCTCAACAGCAGTATGCGCACGGCTGTAGCTCGGTCCCGCTGTGATGTGAAAACACCATTAAAAACAGGCCCACCATAAATGGTAGCAAACAGGCAAACAAGGTACTTACCACTTTACGGGACACGGCACCCTCAGACCCCGGCGGGGGCAAGCAATCCGCACAACCACAGCACCCAACTATAACAAATAAGACAATCAGATCTCAATAAACACCAAATAGGACGAAGAGGGAGGCACGCAGCTTACCGAGACACCCAACGCAAGCAGCCCAGGTATTCATCTATCCACACGGGGAATATCCATGGCCAAAACAGAGTCGGCTCTATGAGAGGACGCTCATTAGTCCCACCCGCCCAACAATGCAAACACTGAAAGGCACGAAGATAAAAAGACTTCCTTACCACTCCGCAGTAAACTAACAACCTCTGGCAACGCCCAGACACGTCTCCACACCCAACAGGAGAAGACAGAAACCCAAACGAGTCTACCACACAGGCTTAAAAAGGCAGCTCCCCACCTCTCCCAATCAAAGGGGATGAGCCCCAGGTGTGCTGGTGCGCCTTCCTATGCACAGGTAAGAGGGAGGGAAAGAAAACCTCATCCTGCCACATCAGCAACAAGTGACTTGCTCAGCACAGTACGAAGAAAGAAACCACTAAAGTCTGTTATCATAAGTTGCTAGAGGTAACAAGTTAGTGTTGAGCTAATATTCGCTTACAAACGTCTAATTCCGCTGTTGCAGTTTAAAGTGTTAAAGTCATCGCAGGTTTCTTCAAATACCTTAACGTCAGGGACACAACAATAACACCCAGAAATCTGCAAAGTATATCTATGGCCAAAATCGTAATTTAAGAGTTTATACTTTTTTAATTGATTGCATGAATGAACTCACTCGTGACTGCTGCTGCTTCTTTTCTTGATTAAGACCGGATTGCAAACAACGTTTAGGTGCATACCGCCATCTACTGTACAGAAGTGTGTAACACACACATTCGCGATTTCCATTTTGAAACTACGTTTAAAACAATCTTTCTACCAGATTGCTGGAATAGCATTATAATAGCACTATCATTAGCATGACAGTCGTCATTTATCAGTTCAAAAACACCAAAGAACGAGGTAGAAATACGGAACAAGATGTGAGCTTTTATTTTGAAATGTAGAAACTAGCTGAAAGCACCAGGCGGGAGGGCATGGGACAAGAGGGCATGAGACTGGAGTCTCCAGGCTGCAGCCATACCCGTCTCAGGAGTCGAGGAGACAGAAATTTGGGAAATGAGAAAGGCCCCCTGTCTGCTACACTGTAAAAATTTCAAGGCTGTGAAAACTCAAAATTTCAAGGCAGCTTACTGCACTCAATTTTTTAAAGCCACTTCAATTTCCATGTTTATTTTCAACAAACATTAAAGAAACACATGACTGTATCATTCAAGTATCATTCTTTTAAAACAGGCATTTAAAATAGTGTACATGTAATTTCCAATCAATTTCAACATTCATCACCATCAAAAAGAGATGCAATTTTATGTTCCAGAGTCTCAGCTTCTACATACTCTTCCTCACCATTGTTAATTGAACCACTTTTTGCCTCTACCTCATTAAAGTCATTTGATGGCTGGTCAATGATATAAGTGTCAAAGGCAAAGGTTTCATTTTCAGCAATTTCAGGGCAATGCGCAGTCTGTTGATTTTTTATATGACTCACAGAAAAAGGTTGATGTCTTCTTACAGTGATTTTAATGCGACACAGGGCCAGTGAGCTCCTCTTCCGTGTTGTAGTCTACGGCTCAATAGATCTTGTTGACTTGAGCTGAGAAAACCGCAGAACCCACACACACACAGGACAATGAGAAATAAAAGGCAACTTAGTTAATTTACTTTTAATGGATCTATACAACAAAATGTTCTCACATACGTCAACAGTGTACTGTGCACGACCACACTGCCTTCTATTTAGGCTGTTTATATACTGTATTTCATTAAATTGTGAAATTTAAACTCTGCAGCAAAACAAACACACACCTTACCTTCTCTAGTGTGTTGCACGTTCCCATGCACTGTATTACCATCTCTCTCGCACTCACTGGCTACTGGCTCGTGGGCTGCGAGTAGATATTCCCTGAAGTCAACAAAAAGTTTGTTTATTTCTCATTTACAATTTTTAATTCAATTCACTTTGTGTAAATCAACTTACAGTCTGCTAGCTGTCTGTTCTGTGTTTTTCCTGAAAAAAAATTCACAGCCTTGCCTCTGAAAATTGGAAATAAACATAGCGGCTCTGCATGTGAACATACCTACTGTATCTAGCACACAAGAGAGGGTTGTGGTTGGTGGTACACCTTTCCCGGTGAGACTGACCACGGAGTAGCACCAGCTTCACAGGACAACAGCTGTAAGAATTTAGCATTTGGAGATAAACAAATTAGTTGTGTGAGGAATGTGCAGGGTCAATGTTGTGAATGTGAAAATGCACAAATGTATTGAACACTGTGTGTGGGCATGTGCGGGTATACACTCGCACAGTTGTCAGTTTATTAGGTACACCAAGAACTAATTCAGTGTAATACAGCTCTGAAATAAATCCTTCCTTCATGAGGATTATAATGAGTTTTTAATGGAGTCTTTTTCAGTTATGGTATAATTTACGCTAAGAAGTGTTCCAAATATTTAGTCCATCCTATACATGTATAATAAAAGTACAGTTGACAAAATGTTAAGAACACCTCTCAGTATAACCCCATGGTTAACTAGCACCATAAACAGCCTTCAAATTGACCATTAAAATAATTTAATACCTCTGTCAAATACCTATCAAAGAAAGGTTTTAATGCAGAGCCATTGTATTGCATTGCATTAGTTTTGTCTATGTGTACCTAATCAATTCTAAAGAGTGTGTAACATAACCAGAAAATGCCTTGACAAAATGGTGGGTGGGGCACACTTAAATACATTTATGGGAAACCCTGTAGGGTAACGTTATATGGCCATAAAAAATAAATTACGGTAGTTAGCAGTATTTATTCTGATGTAATACATAAATGAATAGTGGTTCAAAGTTCTCTGACAATCAGCTGTTTTGTTGTTGATGCGCCCAATGCACTTCTGAACCATGCATAGCGACTCTGCGGTCCATATAGACATGGAACAATGGAACCATTGTTTACCATGCAAACATTAGTTGACTACTTAGTTATCAAGCAAGCTATAGTGTAGCATCAAGCACATGATTAAACAAAAGAATTAAACATGTGACTACTGCAAAGCCAGACTTTCAGTACTATATTAATATTCAAACAAAACTCACCTTTTTGACTTCAGGTTCTCTTGAAGAAAACAGGAGAGCTGTGCTGGTATGTCCAACACTGACATGTGGAGGAAAACCCCTGCAGGACTGCTTAGGAAACCCCATTCTTAGCACCACTTGAGTTGGCTCAGCTCAAACTACAATTTCAAAGTTGTGCCACCATAAATTTTGCATTGAGACCTACTTTATCCAAGAAATGTAATAAAGTTAGTTGAAGAAACTATTTTAACAAAGTTTACAATGCCGTTAATTATTTTTTGTTCAGTTTAATCAAAAATCTAATTAAGATGAGCAATTTCAAATTTTCATTTTTACAGTGTTGCACGTCAGCCATGAGGCCGATGTGCGCAGCTGTAGGGTTAACCGGTCAACATGCATATAATTAGTAACTTAGGTTTAGGCACACACTCGGTGGTGGCTGTGGTAAGGGTAATTGGCTTCGGGGGGCTGTAAAGAGTAACATAGCTAGCTAGCCAGTCAGCCAGCTGGCAGTATCAAATTAAACAAGGGTCCTGGAATTGCAGTTAACGGTCCTAGGATTGCGGTCCTGAAACTGCAGCCTCCGGCAGCTACATCACTCCAACAAGTCACCTGGGACAGATGGTTTATCGTCTGAATTTTATAAATTGTTTTCCCAGCAGATGGCGCCCTTCTTCCTGCAGGTTTTCAATGAACGTATAGTAAAAAGTATAACAGCTTAGTATGACTCAAGTTTTGGTTACTTTACTCCCTAAACCATGCAAGGATTTGCTTTATATAGATAATTGGCGTCCAGTTAGCCTCTTGAATAACAAATTTAAAATTTTGGCCTTGATCTTTGCTAGAAGAGTAAAAAAGTATTAGTTTCTATAATTGATGATACAAAATCAGGCTTTATGCATTAATAGGAATATCTCCAACAACATTAGACTAGTCTTAGATGTAGTTTCGTGTCGTGTTTCATGTTGTATTCATATTTAATATCAGACGACAGCTTCTTGTTTTTCTTAGACTTTTTCAAAGCTTTTGATACCATCGAACATAATTTTCATTTAAGAAGTTTATTTAAGAAGCCCTATTTCTCCCTATCTCTTTTTACTTGCAGCTCAACCTTTATGTGTACATATTAAAAATTGTAATTTGCATTGCATTTCCATAAAACAATGATAAAACAATTATTATTAGTCAGCTGGCAGATGACACAACACTGTTTTTAAAAGACAGCTCCCAGGTTACTCTTGTTGATTTAATTGCTACTATTCCTGTGAAAAACTGTATTAATTATTTAGGTGTTGTAATTGATAAAAATGAACCCCAAAAATTCAGCCTTTGGCTATTACGTGATTTATCATTGAAAGGCTGAAGGAATACCAAGAGTAACAAACTTTATCTATAGATCAACAAATGTGTAAAACTATAGATAGTCCTTCATGATTTTGTATGGAAAAATTGCAATCATTATCTGAAAAAGTCTATTTTAATGAATGAGTACAGTAAAGGTGGCTTATTTTCTAGACTTTACCCCTTTAAATTACACTTTCAAGATTAATTTGATTAAGCGGTACTTAAAGTGTCCAACCAATCTGTGGAACTTTATTCCCCAGTATGTCGTCTCTTCAGTTGGTGGTCTCCAATTTTTGTTGGTATGCACTTTATTGAAAAAATTCCTCTTCATTTCAAAAACAAATGCTACTGGCTTGGTCTTTAATTTACAAGCATAACTTCACTCATAAGTTTTATATTTGGAACAACAGATATATTTTGTAAAAACATATCCACTCAGGAGGTAGAGCTGGTTGGCCGTTAATCGGAAGGTCGGCGGTTCAATACCTGGCTCCCCCAGGCTGCATGTCGAAGTGTCCTTGGGCAAGATACTGAACCCCGAATTGCCCCTGGCGGCTGTTCTGCCAGTGTATGAATGTTAGTTTCTGTTTGAGCACTTAGGCTCAGTGAATGAATGTGAGTGAATGGTGAATGCAGATGTAGTGTAAAAGCGCTGAGTGGTCGAAAAGACTAGAAAGGCGCTATACAAGTATGGAGCATTTACATTTTCTTTCAACAGTGGTATGACAATGACCTTTTGCTTGTAAATCAATTATTCAACCAATGTCGTCAACTCTATAACTGCACTGAATTTATTCATTACTATGGTATCCCTATTTCACCAAAGGACTTCTCTGTCGTCTTTGATGCGATACCTGCAGCTGTCATCTCACTTTTTAAAGGTTTTAATGGATTTGATGATCCCCTACACTGGTGGATGTGAAGGACACAACTGTTGGGAACATCTGTTTATCGCTCCAACCTAAAAGTAACAATAAGGCAATTTGTCAACTTTTTCAACAGGACATTAGGAGTACGTCCGCTGCTTCATTATACTGGACCTCATTTGTTGGAGAGATTTGTTGGGAAAAGGTTTGGCTTTTGCCACACAAGTTTTTTTAACCAACAAAGTTAAAGAGATCACTTATGCTTCACAGGTTTTACCACACTAACAATTACCTGCAAAAACATTATACGGATATTGATATCAGCTGTACTTTCTGTGGAGAACTAAACGAAACGCTGGTGCATTTATTTTGGTCTTATCCACATACCAAGATACTTTGGAGCAAAGTGTCACAATTTATTGTTGTCCATATTTACCCCCTTTTGCATTGCGGTGGAAACTCTTAACATCTGGTGCGGATCCGGGAGGGGGATGAGTGGAAAAACTGCCTTCAACACCCCCCTTGGTCACTACGAATATTTAGTTATGCCCTTCGGTCTCACCAACGCCCCCGCCGTTTTCCAAGCCCGAATCAATGATGTCCTCCGATTTCCTTCACCGCTTTGTTTTTGCCTCGACGATATCCTGATCTTCTCCCGTGACCGTGTCCTGACTCACAACACAATATATTCTTTCAATATTAAGTGTACAAACAAAAAGCTGCTAAACCATATGACCTCTGTAAGCTTTACAGGATTTTTTTTTTCTTTTGCCTTTATTTGGATTGTATTTTCTTTTTGATAACCCTTTGACCTCGCTGGCTTATATTTGATTTGTCTGTAGACTCAATTGATGTAAAGAAGATGTTGTTTACCTGCTGTATATCTCGAATAAAGATTTGATTTTAAAAAAACAACAAAAAAAATTCTAACCAGCATGCCTTATTTTAAGTCCAGCATGCATCACGTCAAGTCAGTGCTGCGCAGTCTATATACAGTCAAACGCGCCTTTTGTAATCCCCTGAGGTTACAGTAGGTGGCGTATGCACCTATATACGTTGGTTTGCGACCACCATTAATTCAGAGAAGAAGAAGATGACAACGGATGTCGAACTTTTTTAGCTTTCCCATGGTGTTTACCACGCTCCATGAGCAGCCCTCACAGGAAAGAACGTGACCCCCCGCCTCCGACTCTGGATCTCGTTCTGTATCCACTGTGAGGGGCTCCTGACAGCCGCCGTTGTAAAGGTGAGTGAGTATGTAAAGAGTTAACCGCTAACGCTACTCTCCCACTCTAACAAAGCCAACGTACAGTATGTGAGCCGGGCTGCAGCACCGAGAAGGTTAACGTGTTGCTGTGCTCACGTGTTCAGCCGAGATCTGCGTGGCCCTTCCGCGTGCGCGCACAGCTAGATTATCACAGCTTTAATTATTAATAAGGTGGAATACTGTGCAGCAGCAGCAGCAGGATTTGTTTGGTTCAACAATGCATCAGCAGTTAACTTACTTCACGTTAACACTAACAGGAGTGAATATAAACTTTACAACATTTATTCAGTTAGAAGCTAACGTTACACCAAAGTACTGAGAGCTGAACACTGACTTTAACAACAGCTTTCTCTCTAGCCTCTAGCACTAGGCTCAGCTGTGCCTGGCTGTCCCTGCTGTGGGGCTGTAGTAGAAATTGTCATCAAGGCTTGTCTTGGCACAAACCCTTTGTTTTTTTTCTCCTGTTAGTAGGTTTAGCCAAATGGCTTAGTGGTAATTAATTATCCTAGATGTAACAACAAATCTGCCTGATTTCAGGTGAGCATCTCACTGATAATATTCTTTGAATTCTTTTTCCTCAGATTAAAATGCCTAAGAAAAGCAACGCAAAGAATGTAAAGAGACGGAACAGTGATGAGGACCATCTCCCTCCTAAACAGAGCAGGGTAAAGCACAGCAATGTTCCATCCCCTCTGTGTTTCCATAGCCCGGTCAGCCTGTTCGAGAGCCTCATCCACCCAATGGGGACAGAACAGTTCTTCAGGGACTACTGGGAGAAGAAACCCCTCCATCTGAAGAGGTCTGATCCCAGCACAGCCTCCTACTACCAGTCTTTGTTCCAGCTGTCCGACCTGCTGAGCCTGTGTTCTCAAGGTCTGGAATACTACAGGGATATCAATGTTGTTCGCTGCATCAACGGCAAGAAAAAAGTGCTGAACAAAGAGGGGCAAGTTAAGAAAAGTGTTCTCAGTAAGAACTTGGTTCAGAATAAGGCCACCATCCAGTTCCACCAGCCGC
Organism: Micropterus dolomieu; assembly: GCF_021292245.1. Lineage (NCBI taxonomy): Eukaryota > Metazoa > Chordata > Actinopteri > Centrarchiformes > Centrarchidae > Micropterus > Micropterus dolomieu. Next base: position 35,692,360 of record NC_060172.1, read on the forward strand.
AGAGGTTCAAGGTGAGAGTGCTGTCAGCAACGAGGAAATCATGGCTTTGTTGCCTGTGGGACAATGCTCATGTTCCCTGCATTCCTTAAAGCTGCATCAATCCATATTTTTATGTTAACAGATCAATTGACTTTCTTAATGTTATATGGGTCACACATAGTGACAAACACACAGAGACTCTACAGTTCCCCTCAGCTCCCTCTGTACACTAGCACCAAACAGCAAATACTCTCAGTTCGCAGCTTGCTAGTGAACATAGTGGTGCATGGAGCAGTTTCTTAGAGCCGCGTAGAGAGTGAATGGACTTACGTTCATCAGGTGGACACAAACACAACTCCAAATGAATGCTAATGGTGCTCTGTATCTTCTGTGTGTAAATAGTCAATTGTATAATATAGCCCGACTAATATAGGGGGCCGATGCTGATATTAAAGGGAAAAAGAGCTGATTTATGAGCAGAAATTCTGATTTTGAAAATGATTTGGATAATAGACCCCTTTCCTGTATTAAATACATTTAAAACAGGCCTATATTGAAAGCTGTCCTGTATGTGGGCTATAATACCTTGTCCTAAATGAATTATATTAAGAAAATAGAATACAGTCTAAACAACTGAACATGTAAACACTGCACATCAATAAATATTTGCTGCTTGTAGGTACAACCTTTTCAGCCATCTGTAAACAGAGAGCACGTGTATTTTACCTTTCACATAATCTGCCGTAATAACTACTTTCAATGTAGCATATTCACATCTAGTTTATCCCTGTACCAGCACTCTTTCAATCTATCTAAAGCTACGAGAGCCATTTCTCAACCACCATCGGGCTCTAAAACCTGGCGTCTACGATACAGTGACCTGCTGTTGAATGCATCTAATACTATGACTGTCTACAGCGAGGACTTGCAGCTTTAAGATTTCACTCAACCACAGTATAACTAAAACGTCTCACATTTGCAATAGCTAGATAACTTTGTTTGGCAGGAAGTCGTGTTAGATACTTGTTCAGCTCACATTTATTTATATATCCCCTCGGGTTTAATCATTTCTGACACATTGACTGTAACTACAGGCAAAGGGCCCACAGATATATTTACAATACATTAAACGTATAGTTTAGTGGCTCATTAATGCTAGTGCTCTGCCACTGATAAACACAGCATTAGCTTTGGGCTAATTTAGCAATGGGCAGCGTTAGCTGTTGTAGGCAAGTGATGAACTAGAGAGCCACACTGCCACACTGTTTCAGAAAGAAATATACAATCGCGTCTGTCAGCAGCGGAACTTAGCCTCCTACACTTAACTAACTTACTGTAACATTAAACATAACGTTACTGCTGTGACCCGGTAGGAAGCCGGGAGAGTGCAGTGAAATGCTGGCGCTGGAGAGGTGCCAGTTTTTATTATTATTTAAGTCATGCAGTTAAGGTGACGAAGGACCGACTCACCAGTAACACAGCCCAGCACATCTCCGTATTGTTTACACGTGCTCCGGTAGACTCCGGTCAACTGATTGTTTACTTTTGTATTTTTGTGGTGCTGAAGTATTTTAAACAGAGGAGCTGCACAGGGCCCTCTGGTGGGCAAACTATGCAACACTCATGACATGAGTGAAGGATCTGACTTTCTCGATGCAATTGACCCTTCGCTAAGCCACGCCCCCTTACAGTTACAGTTTGCTGCCATATTCTATTATTGCACTCCCCAGAGAAATATTGAAAAATTGATCTCCGAAAGAAGCAGACAGTTTCAGTTGCATTATACATTTGAAGGTTTTATTCAGGGTGTCAAAGCTAAAGCCTACCGATCACACAGTACAAGTGAACCACCTCATCCCCCCCGACAACTGACGCAAAAGACAACGATATAAAGGATCAACACTGTTCCTGTAAAACTGGGTAGGCCTCTATTCATTATTACAATCGTTAAAAAGCAGAACAGTAGGGCTTTATTACGTTACATTCAGTAGGAAGTTAGCAAGTGTTAGCTGACTAACATCACATTAGGAACAACCCACAGCCGACATTTTCCTGGATTTATTTTAGGTTTTGGAGTATAAATCATACTTCTCCTTTCACCTTCTTTGGGTAGCAACTGTAACTATTACAAGTGCCCCAGGAACAGCGTTTGACCATATCTTGGAAAAATACAGCAGAAGAAAGCTAGAAAACGACTCCTTTTGCATTAGAGTGAATGGAGCGCAGCCATGAAAGTGTCGGACCTCAGTTAGCGCGAGTCATATACTGCACTGTGATTGGCCAGCTGTGTATTTGGGGCGTGGCTTAGCAAAGGGTGAATTAGCTCATATCCGTATCGTTTGGGCTCTACTGTCTAAAAGTGATAATATGCCAGTCCCCAGCTGTTTCCCAGTCCTGTACTATTGACTCATTTCAAACAGCTTTTGTCAATGTAATGAAATGTAAATGCTCTGTATTTTTATAGCACCTTTCTAGTCTTTTCGACCACTCAAAGCGCTTTTACGCTACATATGCATTCACCTTTCACACAAATTCATTAATTGAGCCTAAGTGGTCAAACAGAAACTTACATTCATACACTGGCGGAACAGCCACCATTGTATGTTTTTTAGCATGATGTTGATGTACATTATTCAATTCAATTTTATTTATATAGCGCCAAATCACAACAACAGTTATATTACAGTAGTGTAATTAGCGGCGGAAGAGTGCTTTTTATAAAAGAGCAGGTCTAGACCGCACTCTGATATTTACAGAAACTCAACAGTTCCCTCCAAGAGCAAGCACTGGGCGACAGACCTTTGAGAGGCAGAAACCTCGAGCAGAACCATGGCTCAGGGAAGGCAGTCATCTGCCTCGACCGGTTGGGGGTGAAAAAGAGAGGGAGGGCAAGAGAAGAACAGAGAGATGGAAGGAGAGAGAGGGGAGGGAGGCAGCTTTCACAATATACACGCAGGTACAGACAGTAAAAGTAATGTTGCTCTAGACTGAATGAACAATGGTACAGATATTTATAGTAGTGTTAATGATGATAATTGTAGTTTTAATGATTATAATAACAACTAGAACTGCAAGCAGTTATAAGCAGTGTCCAAGCAACCGGCGCAAGCCGCCCCACCTGGCCCCGCTAAGGGCGCGTGAGTCGGCCTGGGCTGCGCGGCGAGCCTCAGGGGGCTTATAAAGTTATAAATGGAGTTATAAATGAAAGGGGATTGCGGTTACGGAGATCTGAAATGAATGGATGTCTATGGGAGTGTTATTTGATTTCCAAGTAATGGCACCAACTAGAGGCCGATTGACACCAAATTTCACACAGCCCCTTGGGAGGGCGTGCCAGATAAGGTCCTTGAGTTTGGTGTAGATCGGCCATTGCAAACGTAAGGTCTGACATGACCTCATGTTTTTAGCGTTTGCACAAAAATTGGTGCACGGGCCCTCAGGGGGGCATCCCACATGAATGCTCCAAATTTGGTCGGCCATTCGATCCCCCGAACGGGTAGATATAAGGTTTTTGATATCTGCCTTCATAGGCCGGAGTTCCAAGCCCAAACGCATTGACCTTGCTTATAGCGCCCCCTAGAGGTAGAAGTGTGTGGATTTTTGCGCCTGAGTTACTTGCAGGGGCTTGTACCTACCCTATGAGTTTCGTGTCCCTAGCAGTTACGGTCTGGGCTGCAGTAGTATAATTAGCGACGAAAAACATAAAAATAAAAAGGAGAACGATTACAATAGGGTTCCCAGCTCCGCTGGTACTGGAAACTGCGATGTCTTGCATTCGTGGGTTCCCAGCCCACTCGGCTTGGACCCCTAATAGTAACAATAGGACTAGTAACAATAATTGTGGCAGAGCGTGTCGAGCAGGAACACGGGGGCAGCAGGCGACTCGCAACCACAGATCCAGACTCCACAGCTCCAGAGCCATCTTAAAGCGCTCATAGTACCTTACTACCCCACCAGATCACTGCGCTCCCAGAATGCAGGGTTACTTGTGGTTCCTAGAGTCTCCAAAAGTAGACTAAGAGCCAGAGCGTTCAGCTATCAAGCTCCTCTCCTGTGGAACCAGGTTCCAGTTTGGGTTCAGGAGGCAGACACCATCTCCACATTTAAGAGTAGGCTTAAGACTTTCTTCTTTGATAAAGCTTATAGTTAGGGCTGGCTCAGGTGAGTCCTGAACCATCCCTTAGTTATGCTGCTATATTATTTGCAGGCATGCTTGCAGACATTGTCTGATGGCAGTTTTGTATACATCACCCAACCCTATGTGAAATAATCCAAATGATATTTAAATTCTGCTCATTATTGACATAGTATTTCATCCAGCTAATATAAAAATAACTAAATAACAACCCTATTTATGTGATTGGCTGTCTGATCATTCAGACCATACCTTAATGGTGCATAGTGTACACAGTTTGAATATACAGGTGCTGGTCATATAATTAGAATATCATCAAAAAGTATAAATGAGATTTATTATTAAGATTTTATTTCAGTAATTCCATTCAAAAAGTGAAACTTGGATATTATATTCATTCATTACACACAGACTGATATATTTCAAGTGTTTATTTAATTTAATTGTGATGATCAAAACTGACAACTAATGAAAATCCCAAATTCAGTATCTCCGAAAATTAGAATATTACTTAAGACCAATACAAAAAAAGGATTTTTAGAAATGTTGGCCAACTGAAAAGTATGAACATGAAAGTATGAGCATGTACAGCACTCAATACTTAGTTGGGGC
>NC_060172.1:35697185-35700660 GCF_021292245.1 Micropterus dolomieu
GCAGGAAGCATGAAGTGCTCTAAAACTTCCTGGTAGACGGCTGCGTTGACCTTGGACCTCAGAAAACACAGTGGACCAACACCAGCAGATGACATGGCACCCCAAACCATCACTGACTGTGGAAACTTTACACTGGACTTCAAGCAACGTGGATTCTGTGCCTCTCCTCTCTTCCTCCAGACTCTGGGACCTTGATTTCCAAAGGAAATGCAAAATTTACTTTCATCAGAGAACATAACTTTGGACCACTCAGCAGCAGTCCAGTCCTTTTTGTCTTTAGCCAAGGCGAGACGCTTCTGACACTGTGTCTTGTTCAAGAGTGGCTTGACACAAGGAATGCGACAGCTGAAACCCATGTCTTGCATATGTCTGTGCGTGGTGGTTCTTGAAGCACTGACTCCAGCTGCAGTCCAGTCTTTGTGAATCTCCCCCACATTTTTGAATGGGTTTTGTTTCACAATCCTCTCCAGGGTGCGGTTATCCCTATTGCTTGTACAATTGTTTCTACCACATCTTATCCTTCCCTTCGCCTCTCTATTAATGTGCTTGGACAGAGAGCTCTGTGAACAGCCAGCCTCTTTAGCAGTGACCTTTTGTGTCTTGCCCTCCTTGTGCAAGGTGTCAATGGTCGTCTTTTGGACAGCTGTCAAGTCAGCAGTCTTCCCCATGATTGTGTAGCCTACAGAACTAGACTGAGAGACCATTTAAAGGCCTTTGCATGTGTTTTGAGTTAATTAGCTGATTAGAGTGTGGCACCAGGTGTCTTCAATATTAAACCTTTTCACAATATTCTAATTTTCTGAGATACTGATTTTGGGGTTTTCATTAGTTGTCAGTTATAATCATCAAAATTAAAAGGAATGAACACTTGAAATATATCAGTCTGTGTGGAATGAATGTATACATTATACAAGTTCCACTTTTTGAATGGAATTACTGAAATAAATCAAGTTCTTGATGATATTCTAATTATATGACCAGCACCTGTAGTGTGGAATTGAGGCATGTTGTGCTGTTCCACTGCCCCTAACTGGCCAAAGTCATGAATACAGCTGTACAATTCTCAGGGAGTACTCTGCATCCCATGCTTTTAACCCTTTAAGATTCATTGACGCAACAACAGCAGCAAGTCATTGTGGGTTTTTGATTGTGTTTATTTTGACACTTGGTATCTGTCAATGTTTTGATACTATGCAGATAGACCTTTTATCATGTATTAAGAATGGCAAAGCTTTTACCCTTCTCCTGACAATAAGCTGCAGGTGAATTCTAATTTTTATTTTTTTTGTTGTTTTTTTTGTAACAGGAATTATCTGATCAAAGAATAGGATAGCAAGATTTTGAATCTGCTAAAACATTAATTGCCAAATTTCACAAGATCTCAGTGAATTTTAAACTTGCTTTGTCTGTGGGGATGGCAGAGCCAATTTGTACATCAGCAAAGATGATATGGTCTTTGAGAAGTCATGATTCATCTGTCAATAATGTTTTGTGTGTGTGTGTCAGGACGAATTGTGGAGGATCCAAGAGAAGCTGGAGTGTTTCTTTGGAGCCTTGGTGGGGTCTAACATCTACATCACACCTCAGGAGTCCCAGGGCCTTCCTGCTCACTATGACGATGTCGAGGTACAACAATAAATTCATGACTGAACTCATTCAACAGCAAAAGCTGCTTCATATTAATGGCACAAAGATGACACACTAATGGCAGTGTAGAAACACTTATTATGCAGAATGGGCCCCGTCACCAAAATATTTGACGATACACCTGAAATCAGCAGATTTTATTTACTGTTATATATTTTTTTTTCCCCCAGAATTTTCTCACCAACATTTTGACTATTGTAAGTTAGTCCCCGTTCATTTGCAGATCAGTGATAACAAGAAGCCTCATAAACCTGAATGAGGAAGTTCTGATAGGTGACCTCTCTGTAGACAAACATACCAGACTGGAACTTAATGTCGGCAGGAAACGGGAGAGTGGAGAGGAATGGAACGTGGAGTGACATGAGCTATTTTTGGCTGCCTTACATTAGTTGAGTAAATGTACTTAGTAAATTTCCACCACAAACTCAGCTCAAAAATTTTGAAAAATGGAATTATACTGAGCTTTCAAAAATGTACATTGTTTCAAACGTGAAAGAACTTTGACAAGAGTGCTGCAACTCTACATTCAGCTGTTTAATTTCAGTTGCAGTTTCTCAGCTCAGAACCTTTAGTGCAATGAAAGTAAGTTGGTAAATAGGGACCCAGCAGACAGCAGGTACCAACTCTCAGTAACATGCCTCTTTGCCCAGGTGTTTATTCTGCAGCTGGAGGGACAGAAACATTGGCTTCTCTACAGTCCTACTGTTCCTCTGGCAGCAGAGTACAGCGTGGAGTCAGAGGACAGGATCGGCAGCCCAACCCATGATATTACACTGAAGGTACAACATGTGTCTGTGTATATGTGTATGTATATGTCTGTGTGGCTTCAGATCTAAGGTCACACTCTGACACTGAAATATTTCCCTTGTGCAGATAACAGTCAAACAGCTGCACACTTATCTCTCAGCATGTGAAAATTCTTGATGAGAGATTTAGTCACCATTGTTCATTGGAATCTTTTGTGCAGTTTGACTGGGTCCGTGACCCTTGGAGTTCATGTGCACTGGAAAGCTCCATAGACATGCCCCTGTGCTAACAGTGGCAACTGGCAGAGACCAGGGAAGATTGCACATTGAAAATAAAATTTCAAGACATGGCTTTGGACAGGTTTTGGCTATTGCAAAAGAAGTAGTACCCAGTAGTTTCAAGTAGCGCCATTGCAATTCTGCTACCTTTCTGTACGATGTATTTTTGTGAACTAAGATTTTCAAGCCTAACTTACATCAAGAACAAGTACAAGGAGTTACTGAGGGCTGTGGACCAGGAGCTCCGTGTCTGCATCTCATCCTCCCTGCCAGAAAAGGGCAGTTCTTTGTGGCAATTTTAATATTCATGTTGATGACCCCACCAATGTTAATGCAACTGACCTTTTAAATATGGCCACTTCTTTTAACTTCAAACAACATGTCAAAGGGCAAACACATAACCGTGGTCATTCACTGGACTTGGTTTTTACCCTGGGTGTCAGCATTTCCTCTGTGGAATTAGTGGACATGACCATATCTGACCACAGATGTATTGTTTTTAGCTGCGATTCGCCTGTTACTCATGCCGCCTCACCAAGCTCCGTGTGTTCTCGCATCTTTAATGAACAAAGTGTTTCAAAGTTTTGCACATTCTTTCAGAGCCAAAGCCAACACCTGTCTGATTCCAACACCAACAATCTGGTCGATCACTTCAATCATATCTGCTTGTCGTCACTAAATATTACTGCTCCTCTAAAGGTTAGCCCTACGTCTAAAGCTAGTAAGCAACCCTGGATAAATGACAGCATTCGCAGCCTAAAAAGGGAATGCAGGAAAGCAGAGCGCAGATGGAAAAAATCCAG
>NC_060172.1:35700760-35708752 GCF_021292245.1 Micropterus dolomieu
AAAAAAATTGTCCCGAGGTGAGAGTCCAGCAATTTACCGACTGAGCTAACCGAACAACATAACAATAGCATCAAATATTATGGCTTATATTCTCACCCACATCTCATGGTTGAAAATATTGCTCTGGTGCAAAACGTATTTGCCAACCCCTGCAGTATTTTATTACTACTACTACTTCTTCTAATGGACGTATTCAAAGTAGTGATGAGTGTCTACACTGCCTGAATTCTACTAGAAGTAGAACAAGAAGAACGTGTGTCCATTTTCAGCTACTGTAGAAACATGACGACGCAACACGCCGACGTCCATGGAAGGGGGGACCTGGGCTTTTGTAGCTAGAAATGATTCATTCTAAGGTTATAAAAACATAACGGTTCATTATGTAAGGCCTTTATACACCACTGAAAACATAGTTATGGATCGTAAATTGCATTTCTGTCAATAGATCATCAGAAACATTACACACTGAACCTTTAATACTAAGTCACATTTATAACCACTTTTGGTGTGTGTTGGCTGTCAGAGGGATGCAGATGGTACATTTTTAATACATTTCAGACTAGGGTGACTCGAGATTTTGCATCTTTGTGTGCCATGACCAAAAAAATGTTGAGAAACGCTGGTGTAGGTCACATTGTGTCCGTTAATAAGAGTCTGTTGTTTGCTGGAAAGTGAAGCCGGTTTGCTCTAGCTAACATCCGCTCTCAGGATTAAAAACCCAAATTACCAACATGGGAATAATATATAATATTACGTCGGTTAGAGGTTCTGGATTTCTGTTTCAGTTACTTTTCAATTAATCGTCCAGCCCTAATTGCAACCCTAGTGTGTAAATGTTGGGCTTCTGTAAATATCATCACAGAGTACGGTCTAGACCTGCTCTTTTATGAAAAGCGCTGTGAGATAACTGTTGTTGTGATTTGGCGCTATATAAATAAAATTGAATTAAATACTGTATGTGTGTATATACAGTATTTGAATATCAGTGTTGGGCAAGTTACTCAGACATTGTAATAAGTTACCAGTTACTTATTACTCAAAGTAATATTACTTATTACTGGGTGATAAAAGTAACTAGTTATGTTACTCATTACGTTACTATTACTTTCACTACTGCTTTGCGACTGTGACACAATAACGGCAGTAACGTTACTTACAGCTGTCGAAAGAACACCTCTGTCCCTCCATTCTCCATCCTTTCTTCAGCTTTTTGGCTGAAGAAAGAATGGAGAACAGCTGACTTGAACAACATATGATCCGGTGCCGCTGACCCGCAGCGCAGTGGTGCATTCACGTCAAGGATGGTACGTGCAGTAACGCAGCGTTACTTGGTTTAGTAACTGTAATAGTATTACTGTTTTGGAAATAGTCATCTGTTACACTACCAGTTACTGGGAAAAGTAATATTATTACAGTAATAATTGTAATTACACGTTACTCCAAGAGTTAGGTGTTTCTGAGTCATTTTCTCGCTCCACAGGCAGGAGATCTTCTGTACTTCCCCAGAGGAACCATCCATCAGGCGAAAACTCCGCCAGAAGAAGACCACTCCACTCACTTGACTCTCAGCACCTACCAAAAAATGTAAGGGCTCCTTTTCTCTGAAGCCTTCACTTCAACACTGTCTACACAGGAGGCATAGTGGAAGCAGCATGTTAGCAAAGCAGCAGCAGCAGCTACATTCCTCCGTTTGTCTGTACAGGGTGCATTCAGGCACAGTGTGAGTGTAGGTCACCCGTGTTATGGCAGCGCCCAGAGCCCAACACACTGTCACTGTAGTTATGCTCTTAAAACAGGGGGAAAAGCATTTTTTTAAAAAGCTTTGCGAGGTGTTAATGTAGGTCTAGCACAAGTGAAATGGAACGTTCTTAAAATCACAATGTAGTCGCTTGGTCCCATGGGGTTACTCTTTCCATCCTCTGTTGATGTCCTATTTAAACAGTAATAGATTCTGGAAACTCACAAACAGCGAGAATCAGTCTCTCTTCCAATCATTTGTGTTGCGTACAAAAAGTTCAAGACAGTTCAACTTCGGTGGCGGGCGTATGTGTGAGGCGTCCACTTCACCTCATTCTGACAGGGACACATGCTACTTAACACAGACTGTTTATGCTGCCCCCTGATACAAGAAAACAGATTTGTATATGTTAACCTGTTACTCAGAAGGTGCCTGTTATGATGTTCTGATCTTGACTCTGGACTCTAACTTGTTTTAACAAGCTAGATAAAAGGTCAGTGGCAAATATCTTTGGTTTTATATTTGATTTGAATACAGTAATGTTTAAGTTGAGATTTACAATATTTTATTGCTTCTGTGTAAAAGGAATACTGCTGGTAAAAAGCACCTTATCTGTTTAAAGTATTTGCAAACCACATGCTATTGCACTTATGTGTATATATTTTGTGTGGGACAAGTTAGCGCATGAAAAAACGTTACGGAAGGATAATAATAAAGGTTAGCAATAACATAGGATGCGAATGCTTGCAGCATTCACACCCAACAATGTTGTTGAGAATTCAGTGCCATAGACCAAGGCAAGCGTCATTATCCAATCCCATTAAAAACTCTATTCTACTGCATACCTGCCAAAGTGCTCCTTGTTCTCATCACTGTCTGAATCTCCATCATTTGTGTTGCTGTAAAGATCAACAGTAACATTCCATAGACAGGTAACCTTAATCCATCATCTGTCCAAATTGTCTTTAATAAAAGGGGGGACGATGAGGTGACTCTACAGTGGGACTAAGCAAGTGGATACAGAATGCATCAAACTTTGTAAAATACTAAGAAGAAACTTAGAAAAGCTTTTACCTCTCCCCACAGACACATACATGGCCATAGATGTCTTTTGTAAATAGTTGACTGCACAAGGGACAAGTTAAATACCCATTAAAAATGCAGATGTACTGTTTCAGATGTAAAATGTGCTCTTTGATGAGAACAGATCATGTAAAACATTTTACTGGTAATTCTTAAAACCTAAATCTTAAGAAGAAACAGAATGAATTGATGTAGCACTGCAGTTTGCTCATCTTACACTCCAAATGTGATGGCTGGACATCACTGGATGCCTGTAAAACATTACTGGGTCATTCACATCAAATATATTGGAAATAAAATCATAAATGTATGGCTCAATAATATGAAATACTATGTATGATCTCTTCATTTGTATTGTATCGCTTACCACTTCATCATCCAAGTTGATAATGTCATCATCACAGTGGGTCTATAACATTAAATATCAAGACTGATGACTTACAAAAAACAATACCTCTAAACAGTGCTTTTTAGCAATTTTGGGTTAAGCTGACAGGGACACTGCTAACATCCAGTAGTTGCTGTGATATTTAAGAAATGACACAATGACGACACCAACCTGTACATCAAATAAGGAGAATGAACATCAATGTTACAGTTTCACGTCAGCAAAGCCATACCTCAACCTTGACTTTAGACTGGATACATGTTTTTGACATGGAGCTGCAGGGGCACATACTCCTGGCATGACACATGGCTTTCGGCATGGCCTGGAACTCCAGAGCTGTGAAGGGTAGGGGAGAAATGTCCAGTGTGTTCTGGATGGGCATAATGTATAAGACAGCCCTTGCCTCCCCGGCTCTTTACAAGGCTGGCCCCTGTGTATCCTTCCTCTTCAGGTGTCAACAAGTTGAGTTTCCATTGACCTGATCCTCCTGTTTAAGTTCAAATATTAAACAAATATTTATTTTCTGCCCCTTGTTGGAAGAATCATACTTTTCAAAAATGACAACTTTATAACAAACAAAAATTCAATAAATTTCCTTTGCTTGGAGACAAAAAGTCTACTTCAATCTCTTGCTTTTTACCCATGGCTTTGTGCAGCATCCAGGCACCCTCCAGTTCTGACATCTGCGGATATGTCTCAGAAAGAATGTGTGTAATCTATGAATTTAAAGCATGTAAGTAAGATTAGCAAATATATATCAAATCAATGAGCTTAAGACAAATCTGTACATTAGACTTATTGGCAGCATTCCAAGAATAAATGAAATGGTTTTGGTGGCTAAGATTGGGGCTACTGTTTTCACAGGATATGCTGTTTTAGTATAGGTTAACGATATTTTTGTTCAAATTTCAGTTCTTAATTCATTAAGTGTCATACAACATACCTCATTATGGCCAGCATCCTCTGGGACAGTCCTTCTTCCTAACCCAGCTTGTAGAAGCATTAGCTCATCAGATGGTTTGGGGGTTCCAGAAGAAAGAATTGGATTGGTGTTATGGTGCCGGACCTTTTTTTGGACAATCGCGAAGGAATGCTCCGTACTTGTATAGCGCCTTTCTAGTCTTTTCGACCACTCAAAGCGCTTTTACACTACATCTGCATTCACCAGTCACACATTCATACATTGAGCCTAAGTGCTCAAACGGAAACTAACATTGCCCAAGGACACTTCGACATGCAACCAGGGGGAGCCAGGGATTGAATTGCCGACCTTCCGATTAACGGCCAACCCGCTCTACCTCCTGAGCCACAGCCGCCCCGGACACAGCTGCACAGCCGAAGGAGGATTTATATATTGTTAAATGTATATAAGGAAAGCAACATAATGTAATCAAACCACACATGTTGTCTAGAGCTGGCAACCTAGTAAAGATAGTTACTCATGATACATACTGTTTGGTGTTGGATTATTCAATGTAGCTCTCAGTCTAGCCACCAAATCGAGGGCCATATTGAGCAAATTGTCCTAGAGTATGGGGAGAAATAATGAAATGTAACTGAAACAAACACCACAACAAATTTACTACTTTAATGTAATAAAAATTTTAGAAAATGGTTCACCTCCTCTTTTGCGTCCGCCATTTTCTCGACATCTAACATATATGCGGGACGATGGGCTGGATCCACACAATACAATAAGGGACTATGTGAATATAAGTTACCAAACATTCAAAATAGTTGCATATTGTAACAGTATTTTACTGCATTGGATGTTATCCTGCAAAATCCAATGCATTAAACCAACGTCAATAAGAATAGCAATTTGACATGTGAAAAAATAATGTTATGATTCAGTAAGCCTAACGTTAGTTGTCTAAGATCCTGTTTAATACAGTGGGTTTTAAAATGAGTCATGGGTGTCACAAGTGTTGGCTAAGGAGTTAGCTACAGAACAGATAGGCTAGCTAACATTAACGTTACGTTACTTGTTGCTCAAAAATATGTAACGTTAATGTTAAATACATTAACAAAACTTAGGCTACATCGTTCACAAATATGTACATTGATGGTAATTAATTTAATTATGATCTGCGCAGCATTTTGTACGTAGTTTGAGACATTTTTTATATATATTAGAAAACTCATTCTAATTCATTGACTTACCCCACTGTTCTTCGGTGGTAAATTACCCCCAACCCCATGCTTCCTGGACCGAGAGCTGTCAATCAAGGTACAAGGATATTTAATGGTTTGTGATTATGATGAGTGACCAATCATGAGAGGGTCAGTGCCCTCCTTGGTTCCTGCCCCCAAACTGTCAAAAGTCACGTAGACTAGAGTGAGCAGAATCAGCTTGCTCGCAGCTGCCTGTACATCTCTCAGTTGTTGAATTTGTGCGCGAGTACTTCTATCATGACAGCTGAAGGTTCATTTTGCGCGTATGAAATAACACAATGTGCTCGTGATCATGTTTTACACACTCATAACATTTGACTTAAAAATGCCGCGATACATATAGGCTAACGTTTAAGCTCAAGCTAGTAATGGTGACTAACAAATAAACTAATCTTGACAGTTATTATTGAGCCAAATTTTATGCTTCTGTTAAATGTGTTTGCTATTAAGCCATGTTTTATATGTGGTAATGGAGTCAATTTAAAAGGTAACTTTACAGCAGTTTACCAGTCAAAATGATTTAATGTAGGCTAGTTACTGTTCTTTTAAGTCTTCAACAGAAGACAGAGGAGGAGGCATTAGGTGGACATAGCCATATTTGTCGTCTGAGGAGGGCAACAAATAAAATAACCCCAAAACAATAAAATAAATTCCTTTTATATTCCACCATACATGTCTTGTTATTTATGTGTAGATACAGAGGAAGAATGGGAGAACAGCACATCTCTCATAATTTCTGTGTGATTATAGAGCATGGGAGAACAGTGGGTACTTTAATACAGCCCACATCCTTAATATTATTGTGTAACTACAGGATAACAAGTCGAGAACATTCAAGATTTTTTACAACGGTTTATTCATCTTGTGTAATCTATAAAGAATGAAAAAGAATAGTCCTACTAAACTCCTGTCTACTTTCACATTTAAGATTAGCTGCGTTAAATCCGCCTTCATACACACATGTGACATTACTACATTACTGTATAACTTGAGAAAGGTAAGTTGTGTGCTCCAGCCTGCCTAAATGAAAAACATTTTTTGGATTAACACAATTTAATATTAGCTGCTGCAGTGCAGGATGAACAAATAGACCTGTTTCTCAACTTATTATTCTAAATCATGCAATGAAGTAGAAGGAATGGATAATAAATACTGAGACAAAATCATTTGTATTTATTGAAATTAGTATATTATTTTGGAAGCACATCACAATTTAGAAAAACACTATAATGAATTAATAGCTGCCAGATGATGTCATTGTTTTCAACTGTTCAGCTCTGTTTACTAGCCTCTTAACATTCCAGCAGCCCACCCACGGGCCGTCAGGTCCTGGCGGCAGCTTTCGGTATGTGCACACAGCTGATATGTTAACTTCATACTCATACAATACACCGTTGAAAGCTAAAATCCTCGTGATTCGACCAATGCAAACCATTTCAAGATAGAATCAGCACAGCGGGTACAATCAGCGCCTCTGTCAGACCAGCCAGTACAAGCAAAATTGACGCGACTCACCTATGAAGCCTCATAGTAATCCACCGATCGATTATATTCCAACAAAAATGGTCTTGTTACGTTGTCAAAGGTCCAGACGATCCAATCCAATAAAAACATTTAGTCCAAAACACATTATTCCATCAGTAAATCCCCAGGGACTGCTGCTGCATCGTTTCATATTTGCCGGCAGACGTGGCTCTTTTGTCAATTCAATTCAAATTGGCTTTATTGGCATGAATGTAACAACATTGCCAAAGCATCATATATACAACAATTTTTGTCATTATAACCGTAATAACGCCAATTTGAATGTAAACAACTAAGATAGCTTTTATTCAAATTAGCTGCTGAACTCTGACCTTTCGAGTGACACCAAATAGGAGCTCACATGTCACTTTCACAACCCCTATTATTTTGTGGGTAGGCCGAGCCAATTGCAAGCAATTGTGCCAATGACTGGCACTTTGTGTATCCAATAAAATTCTGAAAATAACAATATCCAGCTTTAAGTAGGAAGTTCATGATCTACCAGCAAAAAAACACATCTGCATCGAGCTACCGGCTGATACAGAGCGATGCAGCAGCAGCCGACCTGCCGCCAAGGGGCGGTGCTGTTTTAAAAAAAATACGCTAAGACATACACTTAGAAAAACCTGTGTAAAATGATAATTTTTCATGGTATTGGTATGAAATTTAAACTAAGACTAGGTAAGGCTTTATCCTGTGGTCCTACAGTGTTTCCAGCTAATAAATCATGATCATATAATTAGAATATCATCAAAAAGTTGATTTATCTCAGTAATTCCATTCAAAAAGTGAAACTTGGATATTATATTCATTCATTACACACAGACTGATATATTTCAAATGTTTATATCATTTAATTGTGATGATTAAAACTGACAACTAATGAAAATCCCAAATTCAGAACCCCCGAAAATTAGAATATTACTTGAGACCAATACAAAAAAAGGATTTTTAGAAATGTTGGCCAACTGAAAAGTATGAACATGAAAGTATGAGCATGTACAGCACTCAATACTTAGTTGGGGCTCCTTTTGCCTGAATTACTGCAGCAATGCGGCGTGGCATGGAGTCCATCAGTCTGTGG
>NC_060172.1:35708772-35709527 GCF_021292245.1 Micropterus dolomieu
ATCAGTCTGTGGCACTGCTCAGGTGTTATGAGAGCCCAGGTTGCTCTGATAGTTGCCTTCAGCTCTTCTGCATTGTTGGGTCTGGCGTATCGCATCTTCCTCTTCACAATACCCCATAGATTTTCTATAGGGTTAAGGTCAGGCCAGTTTGCTGGCCAATTAAGAACTGGGATACCATGGTTCTTAAACCAGGTACTGGTAGCTTTGGCACCGTGTGCAGGTGCCAAGTCCTGTTGGGAAATGAAATCTGCATCTCCATAAAGCAGCAGGAAGCATGAAGTGCTCTGAAACTTCCTAGTAGACGGCTGCGTTGACCTTGGAAAACACAGTGGACCAACACCAGCAGATGACATGGCACCCCAAACCATCACTGACTGTGGAAACTTTACACTGGACTTCAAGCAACGTGGATTCTGTGCCTCTCCTCTCTTCCTCCAGACTCTGGGACCTTGATTTCCAAAGGAAATGCAAAATTTACTTTCATCAGAGAACATAACTTTGGACCACTCAGCAGCAGTCCAGTCCTTTTTGTCTTTAGCCCAGGCGAGACGCTTCTGACGCTGTGTCTTGTTCAAGAGTGGCTTGACACAAGGAATGCGACAGCTGAAACCCATGTCTTGCATACGTCTGTGCGTGGTGGTTCTTGAAGCACTGACTCCAGCTGCAGTCCACTCTTTGTGAATCCCCCCCACATTTTTGAATGGGTTTTGTTTCACAATCCTCTCCAGGGTGCGGTTATCCCTATTGCTTATACA
>NC_060172.1:35709627-35725068 GCF_021292245.1 Micropterus dolomieu
CATCCCTGTGTTTTTTAAACCCAATAACACACTAAGACAGATGCTGGTACACCCCAAAGACCGCACACCCAAACACAAGAAAAGCAATCTAGTGTATGGGGTCCAATGCAGTGAGGAATGCACAGACCTGTATATTGGGGAGACTAAACAACCACTACACAAACGCATGGCTCAACACAGAAGGGCCAACTCCTCAGGTCAAGACTCTGCAGTCTACTTACATCTGAAGGACAGAGGACACTCGTTTGAGGACCACCAGGTGCACATTTTAGACAGGGAAGATGGATGGTTTGAAAGAGGTGTCAAGGAAGCCATCTACACCCGGGTTGAGAAGCCGTCATTGAACCGAGGAGGGGGTCTACGCCACCACTTATCCCCCACTTACAATGTTGTCCTTTCATCACTTCCCAGGAAACTCAACAAACGTAACCTATTGGCCTCAGGTGAAGATAGCAACGATGGTCGTTCAGTCTTGGCCACCGGTAGTCCTAACGACTGTCGTCACAGCAACCAGGAACACTAACGAACCAGCGGTATCGATGACCCTGGCAAACGACCCCACTGAGGTTAAATAGCTGAGTTTCCCTGCCAGTCAGTCAGAACTGAAGAAGTCCTTTGGATGAGGGACGAAACGTCTTCCAGTATCTTCAACCAAGTCCAGTTGCCCTTGATTTTAACATTCGTTGGAAAACTATGACCTGGATGACTGAGAATCTTCATAGACTTAGTCCAGTATATTTAATCCTTGATACTCCTAGACAAATTTAACCCAGTTATCATCTAATTGCGTTCATTAGCTGCCCGTATGAGTCAAATACTCCCACAATAGAAACCCACATTCTCATTGTTTAGCCATATGATATGAGATTGACTGACTGATTTAAGATAATTGAGGGATTATTAGCTTACTGATCACTAGTGAATAATTGTATAATTATTAAAACGCTACCCAGAGGTCCGGAGCCTCTGGGTTAATTAACAACTTTGTGGAGCCCCGCAAAATGAGAAATTTATGGATTAATATTTTCTGAATATTAAAATTCATTATTGGGTGTTAATTCTCATAAATTTATTAAAACAGTGTAGACATGCTAGAATGAAAAGCAGAGACGTTATGTATTATATAAATCCCACTTAGGAATACTGCATTTCAATAAAGTTATAGTATGTTTTGATGTGAAATTATAACATACTTCATTCTGAAATTATTAAAGCGTTTTGTTTTTTATATATATTTATTGAGATTGTTCATTTTCGCCACAAAAAACGGTGGAATTAAATCAGTACAACCAGTTTCTCTTTCTCCTCACTTTAATGTCCAAAACAAAGGGAGATGAAACTTTGTGTAGGATATAGACATACTAACAGGACAAATCATGCAGTACAAAGTATATTTATTCAGGGAGTATTTCTTTGCCTCTGTCGCCTAGTGTGCTTGCTCATGGTGGGAATTGTTTGGTCTCTGTAAATAGTATTCAGTTCAATTTTAATTATATAGCGTCAAATCACAACAACAGTTATCTCACATCGCTTTTCATAAAAGAGCAGGTCTAGACCGCACTCTGTGATGTTATTTACAGAAGCCCAACAATTCCCACCAAGAGCAAGCACTAGGCGACAGAGGCAAGTAAAAACTTCCTTTTAAGAGGCAGAATCCTCGAGCAGAACCATGGCTCAGGGTGGGCGGCCATCTGCCTCGACCGGTTGGGGGTGAAGGAGAGAGAGAGAGAGAGAGAGAGAGAGAGGAAGAGGGAGGGAGGGACAGAGAGAAAGAGCGAGAGGAATGGAAGGAGAGAGGGGAGGGAGGCAGCCTACACAATATACACACACAGAGGTACAGACAGTAAAGGTGATGTTGCTATAGACTAAATGAAAAATGGTACAGATATTTACAGTAGTGTTAATGATAATAATTGTAATGTTAATGATTATAGTAACAATAGGACTAGTAACAATAATTGTAGCAGAGGGTGTCAAGCAGAAACACGGGGGCAGCAGGTGACTTGCAACCGCAGATCCAGACTCCACAGCTCCAGAGCCAGAAACACCTGCAGGAAGTGATAGGAGGAGAGAGGAGAGGGACGAGAAAGCACAAGACTACCGGAAAGGGGAGAAGTTGTGTTAGTAACGTGCAATAATGGGATGAGGTTGCATACAGAAGGAGAGAAAGTAGAGGAGAGAGGAGCTCAGTGCATCATGAGAAATCCCCCGGCAGTCTAAGCCTATAGCAGCATAACTAAGGGATGGTTCAAGACTCACCTGAGCCAGCCCTAACTATAAGCTTTATCAAAGAGGAAAGTCTTAAGCCTACTCTTAAATGTGGAGATGGTGTCCGCCTCCTGAACCCAAACTGGAACCTGGTTCCACAGGAGAGGAGCTTGATAGCTGAACGCTCTGGCTCCTAGTCTACTTTTGGAGACTCTAGGAACCACAAGTAACCCTGCATTCTGGGAGCGCAGTGCTCTGGTGGGGTAGTAAGGTACTATGAGCTCTTAAATTTTATATTGTATTGTATATTTGCTTTAATTTGTGAGTTTCATTATTATACCAGGGAGCTAACCATCTTTGTTTTAGTATTTTCTTTTTTAGAGGGGCAACAGAGTCGAGTGTCATTCGCAGCGAGCCTGCAGCACTATCAACAAGATGATCGATTTGGGAGGGACTGAAACTAGCATAGGAGTCCTCCGTTACTTTGTGATCAGATAATGAATTTAGAGCTGATGGAATCGCATCCTTAAATTTAGCTACAGCACTATCAGACAGAAATCTTTGCCCAATGGCGAGTAGTTCAGCAATACAAACTCAAAAGTTATCAAACAGTGGTCGGATAAAGAGGGATTCTGTGGGAACACTATTAAATGTCCAATTTCAATACTGTATACCAAAACAAGGTCAAGGGTGTGGTTAAAACAGTGATTCGGTTCATGAACACTCTGAGAGAAGCCAATGGAATCTAACAGAGATAAACGCAGTACTAAAGCTGTCATTCTCAACGTCCACATGAATATTAAAATCCCCTACAATAATAACTTTGTTCGTTTTAAGGACTAAAGTTGACAAAAAGTCTGCAAAAAGAATTCAGTGTATGGACCAGGTACTTGGTACACTATAACAAAAAGAATTGGTTGCAGTGATTTCCAACTTGGGTGTGAAAGACTAAGAACAAGGCTTTCAAATGAGTTATAATATAGTTTAGGTTTAGAGCTGATTAGTAGACTAGAGTCGAAGATAGCTGCAACTCCACCTCCTCGGCCTGTGCCTCGAGGAATGTGAGTATTAATATGACTGGGAGGGGTGGATTCATTTAAGCTAACATATTCTCCATCACCCAGCCAGGTTTCAGTAAGACAAAATAAATCAATATCATAATCTGATATTAGTTCATTTACTAGTACGCCTTTAGAAGAGAGAGATCTGATGTTTAAAAGTCCACATTTAATTTTCCTATTCACACTATTGCTCTTGTGGTTTAAATTTTTATGAGGTTTTTATGCACAGCTCCTCTTCTGTTTACCTTTGATTTAAATAATTTCAATGGTCGGGGGGGAGACACCGTCACTATAGGATTTTGACTAGGTAACTCCTGAAATAGAATGGCATAGAGAAGTGTGTTAGACTGCGACATACTGTGTATGTATACACATGACTTGGTGTTCATGACTTGAGACTTGACTTAGACTTGAGACAGATGACTTGAAAATGACATGATTATTTTTAATGAATATTTGCATTCGCTCATTCCAACATTTGCACATAATCCTTCAACCATGTGTGCTTCACATAACGTTAGCGGTCCGGATCTTCATAACAGCGGCGTAGAAATAGACCGTTACATGTAGTACAACACATTTAAGGATTATGTTGTCGATGACGGCAGGAAGAAAAGAACAGTGGTATGCAAGGTCTGCAGCTCAAAAATCAGTGACACCATGACCACAACATCCAACTTCATCCGTCACTACAGAACCTATAAAGAAAGGTACGTTACGTGACTGCGGCTTTTTAGCTAACTGAACTTTTAGGCTGGTCGAACGCATAGAAAGCTAGCATTAAGTTTAAGCTAAAATGTCTCTGGTTACACCCAGTTGTTTGGGTGCAGTTTGGTGCTGTTGTAATGTTAACTTTATTTGAAAACCTCTTCACATTCCTGGTGGTAACAGGTCCTGATGACAGCTCTTCTTATGTGCCCACTACTGCTATATGATCCACCCTTTGAAATCTAAAATCCTTGTGATTCGACCAATGCAAACCATTTAAAGATACAATCACCACAGCGGGTACAATCAGCGCCTCTGTCAGACCACCCAGTATAAGCAAAATTGACGGGACTCACCTTTGAAGCCTCATAGTAACTTAATCCACCGACAGATTATATTCCAACAAAAATGGTCTTGTTACGTTGTCAAAGGTCCAGACGATCCAATCCAGTAAAAACATTTAGTCCAAAACACATTATTCCATCAGTAAATCCCCAGGGACTGCTGCTGCATCGTTTCATATTTGCCGGCAGACGTGGCTAGTATGTCATTATAACCGTAATAACTCAGATTTGGATGTAAACAAATGCGATATCTTGTATTAAAATTAGCCGCTGAACTCTGACCTTTCGACTGACAGCTAATTTGACCCAGTAGGAGCTCACATGTCCCTTTCACAGCACAACAAGAGCCCACGCTGTAAGGAGGGCCAGCCCCTATTATTTCATGGGTAAGCCTAGCCAATTGCAAGCAATTGTGCCGATGACTGGCACTTCTTGTAGCCAATAAACATCTGAAAATAACGATATCCAGCTTTAAGTAGGAAGTTCATGATCTACCAGCAAAAAACACATCGGCGTCAATCTACGGCGTGATGCAGCAGCAGCCGGTTGCTGCCAAGGGGCAGTGCTGTTTTTGAAAAAAAATACGACATAAGACATATCCTTAGAAAAACCTGTGTAAAATATTCATTTTTCATGGTATTGACTATGTAAGGCTTTATGCTTTGTCCCCACAGTGTAGTTGTCTGCATGGAAACAAAAAGTATATTACTTTTAGTGTGTTTAAACTTATATTAATCAATTCCAGTAGCACTTACAGTGATTCTTCTACTTTTCCCAATAAGTCATTATACGGTCTATTATTGCATAAATATAAATAAACATATGATTCTGTAAATAAAAAAGAAAATGGTCAACAATAAGCCTCAGTTTAACTGTAAATGTACAGTGTAAGTTACAGTGACTAATGAATAGAGTCTGCAGCTTCTCGAGATTAAAGCGGAGCTACCTTGTAAGTCGAGGACACCCCTAGTTTGGACCATACTTTAACTGGATATAACACAATGCACCCACTGCCTTAGTGATAACTAAAGGATGGTAACTAGTACCTGCTTCCAGCCACTCAAAGCGCTGTACACTACATGATACATTCACACGCTGATGACAGAGGCTAAGGTACCAACTGCTCATCATAAACAGAAAGAATACATTTTCATTTACACACACAGATGGAACAGCCACGAGGAGCATTTTGGACTCTCTATCTTGCCCAAGGACACTTCCACATGCAGACTGGAATTGCCTGGGATTAAACCACAGACATCCTGATTAGTGGACAACACGCTCTACCTCCTGAGCTACAGCTGCAACCACACACTACAGGACGCAAAACAAAACATTTCTACTTACAAATCGCAGTATGGCCACATCCAGCCAAATGATTTTTTTTGACAGAAGTGTGTCACAACAAACCATTATAGTAAGTGACGCACTGTGTTGCTATAGAGATCCCCCGCTCTAAAAATCATATTCTCCAGATGTAAGGGAACATGCTTGTATAGTACAGACCCCAGCAAAAATTACCTCATTATTTTTAGATTTTTTCAGTGAAAATTAAATGCAAAAATGGCCATTCTCACTATAATCCTCATACTGCAATATATGTCAAAATAATCAATATATATTTGTATATGTCAGTTTAGCTTTTTGCATATCATTCAGCCCTACTCCACTGTTTGCATTATTCATTGAACCTCTGGCTATATCCATAAGGCAATATCATATAAAATCACAAGCATTAAAACCAAATGAAACATCATAACACAAGCCTTATGCAAATTATGTATTACTGTACATGATGAACCCCTAATCCCTTTGTCTGTTAGTCCACAATCTGACCAATTCCTTCAGTCTGGCCTCAGAGCCACACTGTCACTGGGTGTTGTTCCTTCATCACCATGAACACATACACTGTAGTTTATTTTGACTCAGTCCTACATACACCATCCTGCTACCCCAAATACTCACTAGAGCACCACATGTGGATTCATCTGCAGTTGAAAATAGTAACCTGCAAATGCACAATTTCCTTCTGTTTGAGTCATGTTTTATCTTTTATGAAAAAATTACTGAGCCTTTTTTTTTATGAAACCTTCATATGTCTTCATATGACTCAATGGACTCAAGGCTGAGTCTCACACACAGGGTGAAAGTATTGAGCATTGACACAATGTCTAATGTGACAAAATGCATGTCTATTGGTCATAAATTACTTCACTAATTACTGCTGGGTCTGGCATATGGGAGGGGGTGTGGGCCATTGCACGGCTGATGCCTGCACAGCAGACTAACACCTGAAGCACTTGCACCTAGATAGCGTACTGACAATGCATAGTTTTGTATGTGTAAATAGGTTTGGTTGAGAATGTCCCTGGTTGTTCAAACCCAATTGCCATGTGTCTTTTGTCTCTGTAGGGTCTGCAGTTCCCTCTTTCCCACCTTCAGGCCCTGCGACAGCTCCAACAGGTAGAGCAGCTGCCTGTGACCCAGCTTCAGCTCCACACACAGGAAGACAAACTAAATCTTGTCCTGGCTCTCTGGAGTGAGAGCCTGCTGGTTGTGCTATAGAACATCATTACATGAAAATATAGAAGTATTAAAGCCACATCTGTTGACTTTTGTGTTAGCCTTGTGTTTTTTTCTGGCTTCTTCAGAATTTAGCTGCCACAGCTCCAGCAGTGCAAATGTAGCACAGAGCAGATCGAACCGGGCAGGAAGTCAGACACAGCACGGCATAGAGAATCCGGTCAATTTTCAAAGTAAAACACCCTGTGGAGACTCCCGATCGTAAAACAACAATAAATACATTTAGAACAGACACAGAAAGAAATAATTTAACTACGTAGAAGCAATAGTAGAAGCACAAAAAGTAAACCCCATGTCTGCAATGCTTTTTGTGGAATATGCAGCCTGAAGTTGACGGAACGAAACAGGGTCTCAGAGAGCTGTTAAGACAGTAGCTCAAAAAGGACAAATTAATAACAAGTCAGTATAAAAGTCATTAAGAACTATCTTCAGCCTGAAGAACAACAAAGATTACTGGAAGTGATGGTATGGCCCCCACAGAGTCCTGATCTCAACATCATCCATTGTCTGGGATTATATGAAGAAAGAGGCAGCTGGTGCTGCCTAAATCCACAGAAGGACTGTGGGTAGTTCTCCAACATGTTGGGGCCAACCTACCTGCCAAGTTCTTTTAAAAACTATGTGCAAGTGTACCTAGAAGAACTGATGCTGTTTGAAGGCAAAGGGTGGTCACACCAAATATTGATTTGATTTAGATTTTTCTCATCATTGGCCACTACAAGCACACTAGTCTAAATAATGTTACGTTAACCTTAGACTAATTCTTTTAATAATTAATCATTTTGACATTACAATACATGTGATGATTTGTGATCTCAGACATCAGTTTCACACAATTCTGAGACATTTGGCCACTTGTCCAGTTTGAATGGGTGAGTTCCCTATGTTCTCAGTGGCTCCTGAGCTCTAGGGTTAAGCTATTTCTTTAAGCCTAAGGGTGGCCAATCACCATTAAATATATAATTTCTTTATCCTTTTCTTCCTTTTTTATGTAGCCTATAAAATTTAAATATTTGCATTGCCATTTCATGACTTTAATTGTTTTTACTAAGGTAAAGAATAATAGAAAAATAGAAGTAGCCTAATGGAACAAAAGGTGACTTTTGTTCCATTAGGCTACTTCTATTTTTGATAAAAACCTTAGTGGACATTCTACCTTTAACACTATTCATCAAACTTTAGATTTCTGTCATTAATAACATTAACAGTTGTTTGGGGAAAAGTTACATCAGTGGTATTCACTAAGTGGTGGTTTAGGATACAGACCATTGTAATGAATATCTGTCTTTGAAAAACAACATGAACTCATTTTTGAGCCTTTATCTTTAATGTAGGGCTATGACCAGCAGGGGGTATACTGGACTATTCTCTTAATCCTGAAAAATAAGGTGCATTCGAGATGACGGCGGCTGACTTTCGCCGACTTGATGCATGTGACTGTAGGGGCGGGGTATAAAAACGGCGCCGTCAAGTCGGACACATTCTACCTGCACCTGAGCTGACATCAATGACTGATCTCACGGAATTTGCAAAGACAAATACCGCGAGACCAGGCAATAGTGTGGTTCCAACAAAGCAACTGCGGTCGCCGGACTCTGTGCCTGCAGACGCCCTGCTCCCGCGAGGTTTTAATGTCATGTGACACGGTGACGTTTTGCATGCAGCACTGGCGACACTTGGACACAATTTCTAACAAGCATGCCTTGTTTTAAGTCCAGTATGCATTACGTTAAGTCAGCTCTGCGCCGCGCCGCATTAAGTCAAACGCACCTATTGTTAATAATGACAGACGGGGACAGGAATGTCCAGATTTTAACTTGGTGCTTGGGTCTGGAACCCCTGTTGACATACTTTTTTGATGAACGTCCACAGTTTAACAAATGATCTCCATTTGTTGAATGATATCAAGAAACCGAATCTCCGTTTTTTGCACCTCTTACTGCTGTGAAAGCTGTTATGCATTTTAGGCAAAGCCTTAACGCTGTCTGAAACACTTTTTTTAGATTTGAAAAAACTTTATTTTATTTGTGAAAATGAGAAAAGAAAAAGACAAAAATTTTGTGAAAATACTATAAAGTGCGATTTATGTGTTTTTTTTCACATGTGGACCACATTAGACCAGGTTGTCCACTCCGGTCAGAACCTCTCGGCCTCTGGACTCAACTCCACCGGCTCGGCTCGCCAAAGTAATAATGAAGGAATGCTAGGCCAGCTGAAGGCCCGATCCTAACCCTCACCACTTTAAGAAACTTTGTCAAAAATACTCTATTAGTAAGAACTCATAGTCAAAAACTTCCCTGGAGACGGTCAAGATTCGGTGCAAAAGAGTTTTATTCCAGTAAAGGACAGTAAAACTCGAGTAACATCCTAGCAAGCATCAGGATGGAACTGAATGCGCAGTCACCAAACATTAGCTTATATTCACCTCAGGCCCCATCCTTCAGGTGGGCTTTCTACCTAATCTCCTCCTAGTCCCCACCTTCGTGTTTGCCAACCGCACCCTCCTCCATGGTGGATTTCTTATCCTCTGCTGCCATCTAATGGCTTCTTACATGTATGGGTTTAACAATTTTAACCCTTTCTCCACCTCTTTGTTTCATTGAAGTTATTCAGTTTTAGCTGTTCTTTATCCCAATTCGTTGTTACAATATAGCCTTTTATATTTTTTGACACTCTGGATTAGAAATTCACGATTAGGTTTCAAACTCAATCTCACCGTATTTTTAAAAGTTATACATGCATAAGTTTGACACTATTACTACTCGCATCTGCTTCAGCTCAAGCAGGAGGTTATTTCTGGTCCCCTGCCAGTACTTGGTTGCAATTCGAATCTGGGCCAAACACATGGTTTTCTTCATTGTGACAATCTCTACGTCTGTTTTTCCCAGTTGTGAGGGCGTAGAATTCAGGTAGGGTGAGCATACCCAAGTAGTCAGGATCATCTGTCGGCGGGGGTATACTTAGAATTTAGTCCGCGTTTGCACTTATCTCAAGGCTGTACGCCTGTCCTAACGTGGTTAGTGTCGTGTTGGATTCGGTGCGGTGCTGCTGGTACATGGTTGTGGTGTTTGTGTGCTGGTGAATGGCTGTGGTGATTGGGTGGTTGTGGATGGCTGCTGCTGGACTATAAGAATCTGAGGAATCTGATTTGTGGTCATCACTTAGACTCGGGGCTAATGATATTGGGGATGCGGACAGTGGGCGAGGCCAGGAAGGTGGTCGTGGATCTTCTGGTGGCTGCTCCATGGCCCTTGCGACTGCCTCACCTGTCACCATCTCAGCAGCCTGTGCAGTTACCTGCTCCATCGCCTGTTCGGACAGTGGGCGAGGCCAGGAAGGTGGTCGTGGATCTTCTGGTGGCTGCTCCATGGCCCTTGCGACTGCCTCACCTGTCACCATCTCAGCAGCCTGTGCAGTTACCTGCTCCATCGCCTGTTCGGACAGTGGGCGAGGCCAGGAAGGTGGTCGTGGATCTTCTGGTGGCTGCTCCATGGCCCTTGCGACTGCCTCACCTGTCACCATCTCAGCAGCCTGTGCAGTTACCTGCTCCATCGCCTGTTCGGACAGTGGGCGAGGCCAGGAAGGTGGTCGTGGATCTTCTGGTGGCTGCTCCATGGCCCTTGCGACTGCCTCACCTGTCACCATCTCAGCAGCCTGTGCAGTTACCTGCTCCATCGCCTGTTCGGACAGTGGGCGAGGCCAGGAAGGTGGTCGTGGATCTTCTGGTGGCTGCTCCATGGCCCTTGCGACTGCCTCACCTGTCACCATCTCAGCAGCCTGTGCAGTTACCTGCTCCATCGCCTGTTCGGACAGTGGGCGAGGCCAGGAAGGTGGTCGTGGATCTTCTGGTGGCTGCTCCATGGCCCTTGCGACTGCCTCACCTGTCACCATCTCAGCAGCCTGTGCAGTTACCTGCTCCATCGCCTGTTCGGACAGTGGGCGAGGCCAGGAAGGTGGTCGTGGATCTTCTGGTGGCTGCTCCATGGCCCTTGCGACTGCCTCACCTGTCACCATCTCAGCAGCCTGTGCAGTTACCTGCTCCATCGCCTGTTCAGCTGCGGCCTCAACTGCCCTTTCTGCAGCTTCCTCAACTGCATTTTCTTCTGTCAACTGGGTTAACACCTTCCACAAAATTAGCAGAATTATTACATTAGTTGGGTTTGGATGGAGGTACCCAATATTCCTTCTCTGGAGGTTGATGGTCTATCAAGGTTCCTTGGTCCGTTGTTATTGGTCCTGTAACCAGTGGTGGAGGCAGTAAGGGATAATCTTTTGACTGAACTGAATGCTGTTTTAGATTGTGGAAGTGTTATTGGTCCATATGGTAGTTGATCTAAAATTGGTTGCAATTTCTTCTTGTACTGTTGGGCTTTTGCTCTATTTCTTTTAACTGGTTTATTCCCACTTCGTTTTGGCTGTTGTTCCTCAGTCATTTTGTTTATCTATTCTTTGAAAAGCCAATTCTCCTGGTCCATATTTATGTACTCATTGTCGTTTAGCGAGAGCTTAGATGGGGCGGACGGAACAACCTGATTTTCATAAACTGACGACATTTTCATTTCCTCGTTCATTTCAGATCTTTGTCCAGGACATGTTTTGGAACCATTCCTCTATGGATGTTAATTTTGTGTTCCAATTTGAGTTCCTCACTTGCTTTTCTCTCATGGTTTTTAATGATTCTAGGAGCACGGTGAGGTTTCCTTCCTGTTCTGTGTACATTGATATTACCGTACAGCACTCTTCTCCAAAATATTTACATATTCCCTGTTCTTCTGCTAGCATAGTATCTAACACAAACCTATTTTCTATTGCCATTAACGAGGTCGAGTGCAGCTTTTCGCGGGTGGTTTCTACGGCTAGTATTGTCCTATAAGTGGGCGGCTGTGGCTCAGGAGGTAGAGCGGGTTGGCCGTTAATCGGAAGGTCGGCGGTTCAATCCCTGGCTCCCCCTGGTTGCGTGTCGAAGTGTCCTTGGGCAAGATACTGAACCCCGAATTGCCCCTGGCGGCTATTCCGCCAGTGTATGAGTGAGTGTGAATGTTAGTTTCTGTTTGAGCACTTAGGCTCAGTGTATGAATGTGTGTGACTGGTGGATGTAGTGTAAAAGCGCTTTGAGTGGTCGAAAAGACTAGAAAGGCGCTATACAAGTACGGAGCATTTACATTTTTTACATTTTATAAACATATCTCTGTTGGTTCCACCACAAGTATGAAATCCAACGGCTGTTACGTGCTATGTACTGTGCATTTATTGCCTGACCATATAATGGGACTGACCCTGCTAACTGTCCTGATATAATCCAATCTTCTCCTATTGCTCGATGTTCTGATGGCACTCCATGGGGTTCCTGATTCCATGTTATATAAACTTTATCTTCCATATAAAATCTAAGGCTCCTAGCGTTGCATTTTCTACTCACTATGTCATTCTGGCTAAGCACTGTTATTTGTCCTGTTACCATTACTGGGGTGCATATTCCTTTCCAAACTGGCGGCAACTCTATTTTCAACAGATCTTCGTCCTGACACAACCAGAAGATGTCAGCCATAGGATATGTGCCTTGCATAAGAAACAATATAGGAATATCACTTTGATTTTGATTTCGTCCTGCAAAATATGGCATAAAATGGGTCACCACTTGTCGGCAATGGAATTTTGCTTTAGCTGAAGTGTTGCACCTTTGCATGTTTACTACCCCTCCACACCTGATAACGTCACTGTATTCTTGAATCCCTCTTTATCATCAGTGTGCCAGAGTCTGTTATACAAAATGGGAATACTGTGCTCTCATTCCTGACTGCTGTCGGTGGTATCCAATGCTCCAATAAGGGGATGGACAGTTAGTTCTATTATGTGACCACCCATCTCGCTTTGTTGCCATCATCCTCAACATGCAGTAAGCGAAGCAGTCATTTTGGTGTTTGCACGCTTCAAAACTTGTGGTTTGGGAAATTCTTCTGCCATTGTAACACGCTATACAGGACTGTGAGCTCACTTGGTGGGCAGAGTATTGAAATCATTGTTGGAACATATTCTCTCCCTGCAAAATGGGCCCAACTTTCCAGGTTATTTTGGTTCGTTATACACCGGATCTTGTTCTCCGTACTGCTCTAGATTGCTGTATGATGGGTCCTTGTTTTTGAGCTACTTTAGTTCGGCTGTATGGTAGTCCCCTTCGCTGTTAATGTGTTGTCGACTTAATTAGTTTATAGGTTTAGAGTTTTTATCTACAGTTATTCAAGTCAACTCATCTGTGCAATTATCTGAACTACATTTAGCCGTTACTGTCACCACCCCTTCAGTCTTCCATTGCTCATTAGCTGGCTGCTTTTCTAGTATGTCGCATCCTGGGCCCTTGGTCAGGATCTTATAGTAGGTAATTACATATGTCAAATTTAGGTTGTTGTCTTTTGGCCTCTTTGGCTCTTTTGGCTGCTTCCCTCAATCTTTACCAACTAACTTCAATAATTTCTTCATCTAAACCATCAACCTGCCTCTGTGAAAATTACTAACGACCTCCTTATTGCATCAGACAAAGGACTTGTCTCTGTACTGGTTTTATTAGATCTTAGTGCTGCATTTGATACCATTGACCATCTGGTCCTATTGCAGAGACAGGAACATTTCATTTGCATTAAAGGAACCGCTCTAAGCTGGTTTAAGTCCTATTTATCAGATCGATTTCAATTTGTACATGCTAACGATTAGTCCTCTATGCACGCCAAACTTAGTCATGGAGTTCCTCAAGGATCTGTCCTCGGACCAATCCTCTTCACTTTATATAT
The DNA here is from genome assembly GCF_021292245.1 of Micropterus dolomieu. NCBI lineage: Eukaryota > Metazoa > Chordata > Actinopteri > Centrarchiformes > Centrarchidae > Micropterus > Micropterus dolomieu. The sequence continues at coordinate 35,723,317 of NC_060172.1, forward strand.
GCTTCCTTTAGGCAATATTATCAGGAAATATTCCATAAACTTTCATTGTTATGCAGATGATACTCAGTTATATCTATTGATCAAGCCAGATGAAACTCATCAGTTAGCTAAACTTCAAATGTGCCTTCAGGATGTTAAAACCTGGATGACCTGTAATTTTCTAATGTTAAACTCAGATAAAACTGAAGTTATTGTTCTGGGACCCAAGCACCTCCATGACGTATTATCTAAAGATATAGTTTGATGGCATCGCCCTGGCCTCCAGCACCACTGTGAGGAATCTTGGAGTTATCTTTGATCAGGACGTGTCGTTTAAGTCTCACATTAAGCAAATTTCAAGGACCGCCTTTTTTCACCTACGTAATATTGCGAAAATCAGGAATATTCTGTCAAAAAATGATGCAGAAAAACTAGTCCATGCATTTGTTACTTCTAGGCTGTATTACTGCAATTCTTTATTATCAGGCTGCTCGAAAAAGTCCATTAAGACTCTTCAGCTGATCCAGAATGCTGCAGCACGTGTTCTGACAGGAACCAGGAAAAGAGATCACATTTCTCCTCTTAGCTTCTTTGCATTGGCTTCCAGTAAAATCCAGAATAGAATTTAAAATCATTCTTCTTACCTACAAAGCTCTTAATGGTCAGGCACCATCTTATCTTAAAGAGCTCATAGTACCTTACTACCCCACCAGAGCACTGCGCTCCCAGAATGTAGGGTTACTTGTGGTTTCTAGAGTCTCCAGAAGTAGACTAGGAGTCAGAGCGTTCAGCTATCAAGCTCCTCTCCTGTGGAACCAGGTTCCAGTTTGGGTTCAGGAGGCGGACACCATCTCCACATTTAAGAGTAGGCTTAAGAATTTCCTCTTTGATAAAGCATATAGTTAGGGCTGGCTCAGGTGACTCTTGAACCATCCCTTAGTTATGCTGCTATAGGCCTAGACTGCCGGGGGATTTCCCATGATGCACTGAGCTCTTCTCTCCTCTACTTTCTCTCCCTCTGTATGCAACCTCATCCCATTATTGCATGTTACTAACTCAACTTCTCCCCTTTCCGGTAGTCTTGTGCTTTCTCGTCCCTCTCCTCTCTCCTCCTATCACTTCCTGCAGGTGTTTCTGGCTCTGGAGCTGTGGAATCTAGATCTGTGGCTGCGGGTCACCTGCTGCCCCCGTGTTCCTGCTCGACACCTTCTGCTACAACACCTGTCTGATTCCAACACCAACAATCTGGTCAATCACTTCAATCATATCTGCTTGTCGTCACTAAAAAATACTGCTCCTCTAAAGGTTAGGTCTACGTCTAAAGCTAGTAAGCAACCCTGGATAAATGACAGCATTCGCAGCCTAAAAAGGGAAGGCAGGAAAGCAGAGCACAGATGGAAAAAATCCGGTCTCCAAGTCCATTACCTCAGTCTGAAGGATTTATTAATTAACTACAATAACATGGTTAAGGATGCGAGAACACACTATTTTTCTTAACTCATTACTACACATAAACACAATCCCAGGTTTCTGTTTAAGACTGTGGATCAGCTGGTAAACCCAACCCCTCCTTGTGCCTCAGCTGGAAGTAATGATGACTGTGAATTGTTTTTATCTTATTTTACCAATAAGGTGGTGTCAATCAGAGCCTCTATTACCCCCGCGGCCTCTTACTCAGAGGTTCCTCACCAGCAACAAGACAGTTTTAACCAGTTTTATCCCATCGACTTGTCTGAGCTTTTAAAAACAGTATCACAAATGAGAGTGTCCTCC